>NC_060162.1:2041635-2056848 GCF_021292245.1 Micropterus dolomieu
TGCCATCTGCTGGTTCCCTAGTAAATCACATTAAGCCTGTGGCAAAGAACCTTGGTGTTTGGTTTGATAGTAATTTAAATTTCGAGCAGCACACCACACAGCTTGTTCAATCATGTTTTTATCAACTTAGAAATATAGCTAAAACTCGATCTATGTTAACTTTTAAGGACACCGAGACCATTTTACACGCCTTCATCTCATCACGCCTGGATTATTGCAACAGCCGTTTCACCTGTTTAACCCAAAAATCTATTGATCGACTCCAGACTGTCCAGAACTCAGCTGCCAGGCTTTTAACCAGAACAAAGAAATACGACCACATTACTCCTATTTTAGCTTCATTACACTGGCTCCCAGTGTGTTTTAGAATTGACTTTAAAATTCTATTGATCACTTTTAAAGCTCTTCATGGTCTCTCGCCTTGTTATATTTCTGAACTTTTAGTCCCATACACACCAGCACGTACCTTGAGATCCTCGGGCAGAGGTCTGTTGTCTGTTCCAGAGTCTCGACTGAAAACTAAAGGGGACAGAGCGTTTGCTGTCAGGGCCCCGAGGCTCTGGAACAGCCTGCCCGAGGAAATCAGGTCGGCCGAGTCAGTGAACTCTTTTAAGTCCCTTCTTAAAACGATCTTATTTGACTTTATTTTATGCCTTTTATTTTATTCTATTTTATTATTCTAGTCTCTTCTGACGCCTTTAAAAACAGGTGGAGACATTTATTGAAGCTGGCCTTTGTCTCGCCATCTGCTGTCTGAAGTAGGCAAACGTGTGTGTTTTTGTGCGCTTTACAACCAATTTATTTTATTGACTATTATACAATTTTTATGATGTTGTTGCTTATGTTTTTATTGTTTGATTATTATTTATTACTATTTCACATTGTTATGTTTGTTTTATTGTCATCTCTTATAATATGTATGGCTTCGTTATTTTACACATCACTTTTAGGCTTTGTTCTGTGAAAGCTGCTAGATTTAATAAACTTTACTTACTTACTAAGCTGAGCAGGGGGAAACAGCAGGCCTGTCTAAAGGTTAAAAAAATCCACCTAGCATCTCATCAAAATCTCATTAAAACTCTCTATCCTATCCTAAATGCTTGGCATAGCGTTTATAATTGCTGATGACACACAACAATTTATATTGTTGTAACAGCCAGTGATCGCTCCCAGAGAGCTTCTTGTCAGAAGCATGGATGTACTGAAGTTGCTCACTGGGTGCATATGCTGAAAAGGTCCCTGTGGGTTTTTGGCCCCTTGGAGCATGCTCAGTCCTTTAGAGATCATCTTCTCCAGCTGAGCCGGTTTAGAGCATGCACATTCAAGATGTCCGCTGCCCGAGCTGGCTGACTTCCTGTTGGCTCCCCCCAGCGCTCATGAATGTGATAAAAATCATTTAATTATACGGCTCTTCCAGACTTTCCAAATGTTACTGACTGAATGGATCAAATTCTGATACATAGAGAGTCATTTCAGGTTGTTTCTGATGCTCAGGAAAAGTGATTAAATCGCTAATTTTGTAATGATTGTGTGTGTGTGTGTGTGTGTGTGTGTGTGTGGTGTCACGTGATGCAAGTTTTAACACCGAGTGTGGCCACTACACCAAAACTGCCTCACAGTCCAGTGCTCCTCCCAGGGCTTTTATCAGACGTCCATCACTGACTGCCGAGCTGGAGCTTTACAAGGAAGGTTAAAATCAAAGCAACTGGACTTGGTTGAAGATACTTGTTCCCCTTGACCTATGACCTTCACAGACATCAAGCTTGAGCTGACTTCCTCTTTCTGACCTGGCTTTAAATTAATTGGCTGCTGTGTTTTTACTCTTCATGCTCTTTTGAAGCTGGTTATTTAACTGTTCCTAAATTTAGTTTAAATATATATTTTGGGCAGAGGCTTTTCTCATTAAGATCCCCCTCTTTGGAATAAACTCCCACTGCAAATTCAGGAGGCAGCTATGTTGAGATTTTATAAAATCTTTTCTCTATGCTTTCTGGGTGAAATGATAAACAGCATTCAGCCTGCACCGATCTTCACCTGGATCGTCTTACTGTATTTATCTACAAACAAAAACATAGATTCAACAGACTCTTAAATAGAATAAAGCCTCTCCCTTTGGTTTTAAATTTAGTATCGTGGCCAGCTCTGGAGCAAGCCGGTAAAAGTAGAGAATCAAGACGAGGGCAGAATATTCTGGTGAAAGCTGCAGTGGCCTTCTTATAAGCATGCTCTCTAATGTTGGCAAGTTTCGAATTTAATGGTTCAGTATGAGCAGGATTAGAGGAATATCAACAGACTGGGCCCCTCACTGAAACTCCCCGCGTACATTTTTAATGATCACATTTGGTGCTTGATCGAGCCGAAGTTCGGATCAGAGCTGAAGTTTTTTATTGTGTGTCGGTGTATTTCTCACAGCTGTACATCAAGCAGCACCCGTTTGTCCTCCCCGACATGTATCGTCCAGCTGCAGTCCTCTCCCTCTCCGTACCACTCTGGCCAGTTTGGAGACAGAATCACCCCTCCTGGACCAGTCAGGTCGCCCCCACACTGTGCTGCAGACAGAAAGGAGGACGGCAGAGTAAAGAGCGTGCAACCAAAGCGAAATATGGAGGATTTAAACAGACATATTTTTAGCTCCTTTTGCTCGTGGTTTTGGGTTTGAGTGTGTTGATTTCCTATTTTAGTTTGGTATATCGTTCCTCCAGCGTCTTTTCACAGTGCGTGAAAGACACATTAAGGTGAAACTATTAAATATTATAACCATTGAGCATTAAACACTTATTTTCCTGCATTCTGGAGACATTTTCTGCACCAATTTATTGTGGAAATGTCTTTATTTATATGAAGGGGAACAAAATTAAGGTGGCAGGTGACAATTCAAAATGTAAAAATATAAAATGAATCTAATGCAGTAATCAGCCTTTGGATGATGCACATTTGTTTCTTCTATATTTCAGTTGCATTGCCTGTTTTCTTATTGTTTCATTTGTTATTTAAGATTTATTGTTGCTGTTCAGAACATTTTTAACAAAAGCTTTCAAAAAGCGATGGAGTCCCCAGCGTCCTCAGTGTAAATGACACCTGTCTGTCAGTATTTTTAAATGTCCCGCCCCATCCAGGCTGTGATTGGTCGGTTCACGACAAGTGACACTGACGAGCTACATTCAGCACACGGCTGCTTGAAAGGCACCCGAGCTTCTCTTCTCCCTCGTCTCTCTCTGCCGACAGAGTTTAGCGGGCAGGTGAGAAGGGGAACAGGTGAGCGTCACGTCGCGCCCAGAGAGGGCAGAGGACCGGCAGCTCGGGAGGAGTCCCGGTACGCCAAAGAGTAAAATGTCGAGGTGCCGGTACCGGAGCGTACTGCCCCACTTCAAGCACTGCTTATTCATTCGGACTGTGTTTCCTGTTTGTTGCCGACCTCTCTGTGTTACTTTCTTTCATTCCAGACTTTCAGCAAATCTTCATGCCACTACTCTGCCTCTGATTGGTTAACCGTAGCCTTAACCAACCCTGACCAACGGAGGCAACAAGTACTAACCAATCAAAGGCAGAGTTGTCGAAAGTCTGGCAGGAAAATAAATAACACTACACTTCCTGCCTTTGTGTGTTTTCCCGCTTGCCTGGTCGTCTGCTTCACCCTGATCCATTCCACCTGTGCCCTGTTAGCTCCTCCTCTCCCGGGTTGTTTGGTGTGTTCCCCGGTCATTTGCGGGCTCGGCTCTGTCTCCTGGTCGAGCGTCCCAGCCCTCTTCCTTTGTGTTTCTCCGTGTTGTGGCCTTATTTGTTGGACTTCCTTTGGTTTTAGATTACTTGAACTTTGGATTGTGCCTGTACTTGTTTTAGATTTCCGAAATATTAAAGTTTTTTTTATCAACTCACAGCTTCTCCCGTCTGGATTTTGGCAGCTGGACAGTCAGAGGTGGTGAACATCCCCCGTTATATCACCTGTTCTGATGTTATTGTTTTGGTATTTCCTCTTTCAGTTTATTAATCACCTCTTTCTCTGTGTTCTCGTTCTTTGTCTTCGATTATGTTTTGTTTTGGTCAGTTGTGCATTCGCTCTGTGTTTACTTTTTTATTTAGCTACATCCCGCCTCAGGTGTCTATGTGTGTTTTACTTCCTGTTTTATTTTGTAGTGTTCTGCCTCTTGCGTCTTGTCTAAGCTTTATTTTCTGTCCATGTCCACCTGTGCCTCCTTTTGTCACCTCCCTGTTGGGTAGTGCTGTAGTCAAGACCGCCCAAACAGAAACCAAGTCCAGACCAAGACCAGAGTTTATCGAGACCGAGACAAGACCAAGACTTTTAGGGGCTGAGACCGAGTCGAGACCAAGACCGAGGGAGGGCGAGACCGAGTCAAGACGAAGACCAGTTCCCCACATTACATGACACACAATAAAATGTGGAACGAGATCATAGGTACTTGACTGATCTGAAAGATCCATATTCCCATTAAAACACTCATATACAAACACTTCTGAAGCTGAGCTGAAATCAATGTAAGCGTCTTTATTCTTTATTTATATTATTACCATTGACAGTGACTCTTTAATCAAGGTTATTGGTTGCATTTGAAGCAATACGTTTTACATCCAAAGTTCTGATGAAAACAAATAAATCAGACAGTGCAAAAGTAATTTATTGATATTCCCAAAGTTATGGTCTTGACAGGTCTTGAAATCAAATCCCGAGTCCTCAATGTCCGAGAACGAGACAAGACCGAGTACAGACAAGACCATCAAAAAGTGGTCTTAAGACCAGTCTCGAGACCAAGACCGGTCTTGAGTACTACAACAGTACTTTTGGGTTTTGCCATGTCTTTGTCAGATTGTTAATCTGTCTCGTGGAGAGTCTTCCCCAGTTTGTCCCGTCGTATTGTGGATTTTGTATTTTGGTTCTTGCCTGGTTTGGATTGTTGCTTTTCCAGAGTGCACGAAAATCCAAAGCTTATCCAACTTAATGTTTATATTTTTGTGCACTCTAGATTTCTGTTTAAATCTCCTCTGGATTTATTTTGCTCTTCGGACTCTTCAGTAAGTTACCCTCACCGGTTAAATTAAATTTCATTAACTGAGCCTTTCACAACTGAACTATCTTCTGTCTCATCGACCAGCTCATCTTTTAGAAAGGTTTTAGTCTGTGGTGTCTAACTTCATGTCAAACCATTTCTTATTTATTTCTGTGACAGAAATAAACTAATGCAACGACTACTACATTATTTATTTATTTGAATTATGTATTATTCATGATACCCCCTGCTCTCCGTATTACCTTTGCAGAGCGGCTCTGTGTCGTTCCAGTATGGATCCCTCGCACTGATGCACTCGATAACAGGCGGGCCTTGTTCTAGAGAGTGTCCCGGGTCACAGTTAAACTGAATCACAGCTCCGACCCCGTACAACGGGTCGGAGGTTGTGAAGTTCCCGTTCTGGAGGTATGGCTCGTAGCAGTGGCCCCGCTCGAAAGCTGGAGGTGGAACGGAGAGCACAGACGGACAGAAAGCTCAGTCCTCTTCAGATTAAAATCAATATGTGTCTTGTTAGAGTCGCACCATGTGGCTTTTTGAATTGTACATATTTTTAAATCATTCTCTTCGATACATCTGTGTAATTTCCATAAACAGATGCCAAGATGATTGGTAGCTGTAATCACACATTAAATCTGGTTTCCTCATGCAAAAGATCTCTTTCTCTTCACTGATGAGGACAAACATGTTGGAAGGGATCTTTCCATCCCTCCACAATCTAATGTTGCCAGAACTCTGAAAGCTTCAGCTCAGATTATGCCGAGCGACCAGCCCTCTTCCTGACAATCCCGCCAAAGAAGACTTGGCAGTGCACGATGTAAGCAGAAACACAGAGCCTTGCAATCCTCTCTTATTTGTTTACATAATTACACTGTAATTAAAGAAATATGACAATACATCTAGTACGATTAAACTGTGCTGCTGAGGTTTAATTTCAGTTTGCCATTAGATCTACGGTAGCTCTTGTACCTTCATAGCGGATGTTGAATCCTGTGTTGTGGTTGGGCTGATCGGTGATGAACTGGATCCTTACAGCTGGACCTTCACTGATCACGCCCTCAAAGGGTATCTGTCCACCCCGCCCCGAGTCGAACAGCACCACGGAGCCAGCGTCCAGCCCGCTCCACAACACCAACCTGCAGGGATGGAAAGATCGTGTGCATGAGTGGATGTGAATACATTAGAGTTTGGCTTAAACAGCAACTGTGTTGAGACAAACCAAACTAAAGGACAATGACAGCAGCCATGTTTCCATCTAATTGTCATGCGAATTTTAAGCGTACTTTTGAAATGTCGCAAAAAAGAACAAATAAAGAAATTGCAAATTATGTGTGTTTCCATCAGCTGGTTTGGAGCGAATAAACCAGGCTACGGCGAGCGTAGTTACATCAGTAGTTGACGTTACACATGGCTGTAATAAACTTGACGTATGGGTTCCAAACCAGAAACAAAACCAGTCACATGAACCTGAGGACCACTGATGTTAGAAAAACGGAGAGAGGTCCTCAGAAATGTGTTTCAAGCGGGAAAACTGCTAACAGCCATGTCTCCGCACGTTATGAGAATATCCGGTGTTATGCTGAGTTTTGCATGCCTGCAGAGAATTGCATGCACCTTCAAATAATGCTTTTAAACGCTCTAATATCCTTTGTGGGGTTCATCAACAGTGATAAATGACTCGAACTATATATTTTATGAACGTTTAGAGTTGTTAATATTTCATTACACTCAGTAGAAGCAGCATTCATTGAGATTCAGCAAAAATATGCGGTGATAATCCCGTTTGATCAGTGTGCAGAGCAAAGGATCTGAAGAGGACCTTTAAGAGGTGAATGCATAATTCGGCAGAACAGATGATGAAGACTACCTGCTCAGATTTGCATCAACCTCTTTTCTCAGCACAAATGAGCGTTACCAGGCGTGCAGAACTCTGCACACCCGGGCAAGATGCCGACAGCAGAAACAGCTGATCAGACATGAGTTACAAGTTCGTTACGTCTGAACTTATTCAGAAAAAGTGTTCCCATCTCCCGTTCAGCGCATTTAATCTTTTTCGACAAAGGCAAAAAACACCTCAAGCGAGAGTAAAAACTTTTTAGCAAAATTAAGGATTTATTTTCCATCAACCTTTTCTAATGCGATACTTCAAAATGTGCATTAAAAAAACGTTGATGGAAACACGGCTAGTGCAACCATGAAACACATTATGGGATACACTGTTCCGTGATGCTTCACTAGGAACACTGTGTCTGGGTTTGGGAAAAGTCTGCCTGTTTTATTTTGTAAACATCTGTGTCTGTTTCTGGCTTTGTTTCCTGTTTAGTCTTCATTCTCCCTAATGTGTTTCATCCATTTGTTCAAATGCTCGTGTGTGTCGGCATTGATTGATTTCCGCTCAGTCTTTTCTCAAATCGTTCGTCCATGTTGTGTTCATCTGCCCGCAACCCTGCCAGTTGGTTCAGCCTGTATGTATGTGAATTTATTGCCTACTCCTCCCTGTGTGGATTATTGTTTGTTTCATGTTTTGGAATTTGCACTTTACGTTTCTCTTTGGAAACCCTATTTTAAGTTGTATAATTACGTTTGGATTTCTGGACAATACCGCAGTGAGTTTGTGCACTTTGTTGTCTTTAATAAATCCAGTAAATGTTATTGGATCTGAGCACACACCATCATATGTGACACGGTGAGAGGCTATACAAGGAATAATAAACAAAAAGTAGCTTGTAGACAGCAAGAAAGTTAAACAGGAAATTGGTATGCTAATCCCCTAAGGAAACAGCAATAGCTACTGAAAAATGTCTGAGATCAGTGGGGGAAAAAACTTTAAAGTAAAACCAACATGGATATATTATGACCTTTGATATGGCATATTAATGTTGAACGGCAGGAAATAAAATGACACTAAAAGAATAAAAAAGACGGACCTTCAGGCTCATGGACCTAGGCAAAGGGGACGTCACACAAAGACGGGGAAT
Organism: Micropterus dolomieu; assembly: GCF_021292245.1. Classification (NCBI taxonomy): domain Eukaryota; kingdom Metazoa; phylum Chordata; class Actinopteri; order Centrarchiformes; family Centrarchidae; genus Micropterus; species Micropterus dolomieu. Next base: position 2,049,635 of record NC_060162.1, read on the forward strand.
CCTACCTGTCAGTGGGCCCCAGGGCCAGTCTCTCCAGGTGGAGGTGCAGTCTCTGGTCCCTGGGTGCCTCCAGAGACCAGGAACAGGAGCGGTCCTGGGTGGCATTAGGCCCATGGTGGGGAGACGGGGACAGCACCCTCCCTACTGTCGCGTTCTTCACTGTGCCGCCACAAAGAGCTACACGGGAGGAGTTCACTTTTATTTATTCATCTATAAGTATATGTACAGCATTCCGTCTCACCTGCAAGTATGCTGAATGTTGGGAATACAAACTAACAAGAAAACATGTTGAGGTTTGTCATATAAAGTTTAAAAAAGCTCAACCTTTCAAACATGGATAAAAAGGGCTTGAATGAAAAGGTGAACTGATTAGTCGATTGACCATTTTGTTGATCAATTAGACGATAAAGTGCTTTTTAAAGCTCAAATACCAAATATTACTGTGTTCCCTGCTTATTAAATGTATTGCTTTGCTGCTTTTTCACCTTGGGCTTCAGGAAAACTTCAACATTTGCGTGACAAAAAAACTCCATCTGCAAAGGAAGATCATGTGATCCAACCGAAAGCTCCAGGATACCTACTGAGTGGACTTGTGGTGAGATTGTTTTGCCAACTAAGAGTGCCGTGGAGAGCCAACACTCTGCAGGATCTTATTTAAAGCAAAGAGGGGTACAACTCAGAGAACTCTTTGAGCGCCTTTACAGCAACAACCGACAGCACTCACCCCTGCAGCTCGGCACCTTCCCGCTCCACACTGGCAGGGAGGCGTTGAGGCAGGTGAGCAGCGGCACCCCCTGCAGGTGGTAACCCATGTGGCAGTGAAAGCGGGCGGTCCCTCCAGGGAGCAGGTCCAGCACGGACACTTCCCCAAAATGAGGCCTCTTCGGCAGCGAACAGCTCAGCCTGAAGACTGAACACAGAGGGAGACATCACGTGCTGTATGTATACGATGCTAAAAGTTTTCTAGCTACACGACTCAAACTTCTACTCTACGCTGACGATGTGACGATCACTTTCTGGGCAGACATGGAGAGGTGGGTAAGTGAGTGAGGTTTTAACAGGTAGTTCGCACAACATGTCATACAAACTACTGCATTTGAAGCACGTTGATGCCTTTACAGGTTCAGCTAAGCAGACTTTGAACTGTTAGAGGAAGCCCACAGATACAGTGAGAACAAACCCAGGACCCAGGAAAAATTATAACCTATGCTGACCTTTTGTAAATCACTGTATGTACGCAGGTGTATCTATTAGTTGACTTTTAACTACAATTCCCTCCTCAGGCTGATCTTTCCACACATATACTGTGTGTCCAGAAGCAGAAGACATGACTCCTCTAGCCATGCTAGCGGCAATGGCAACGTAATATTTCAACTATTGGATGAATTGCCATGAAATTTTGCCCACAGCAGATGAATCCTAATGACTTTGTGTTGCACCCCCCAACACCCCCACCCCACCTCTCCTGTAAGCTTAGGTGAAATGCCCAGACAAATGATGAATGCTCAAACTAAAAATAGGATTTTCTTTTAGAAACGAGGCCTGTGTTTCTTTGAAAACCAGAAAGAGATTGGTTGCTGCAACCTTTCTCACTCCACTCGGTGAGCTGCTCTATAGAAATGCGTCTGACCGTCCGATGTTTATCTTTGGTGTATACTGTCTACCATAGTGCATTAGGATTTGTGTCTGGATGTAAAGCATCTACGCACCATTATACATTATGCAAAATGACAAACTGGCCTTCATTATCAGTGAGGAGGCCCTTACATCGGCTTACTTTTATTTACAAGTCTATCCTCGGTCTGCTCCCCTCTCATCTTTGCACTTACATGTCACGCAACACCAGTTCCTATAATTTGAGCTCCAGTGACTTGTATTTCTTATCTGTACCTGAGGTCCATACAGAGTTTGGTAAGAGGGCCTTTAGCTATCCTGGAACAACCTGCAGCTGAGTCACCTGATCTCTTTCGGCTATTAATTGTTGTCACTGATTTTGCTGCAGTTTTGAAAAAGAGGTTTTAAATCACAGTGAGATCATCTGGTTAAGAATTTTAATGATAAATAACGCATGAACAGTAAATCAGTTTCTCATCATTTAACAAGTTTTAGTTTACGAGTTTAGTTTAGCTTTTTACAGTTTAGTTTAGCTTTTGCCTTTTGAATGAATGCATTGCAATTGGTGCATTTTGTCTGTTTCTTTCTTCCTCTCTTTCTCTTCTTTTACTGGAGTTGTGGGTGTTTCCGATGGCTCGCTTGCTTTGCCGCCAATCTTCACCTGACATCATTCTGCCATCACACACCTGACCAGACATCTTCCTATCAACCGCCATTCATAAGGTAGGACCAAACATCCAGCCCCCACTGGATCGTTGAGTTTCCAGCTGACTGATTTTAATAACTTGCTTGTTTGCTTTTCTGCCTTGCTCAGCCTGTTATCTCTCTGCCTTAGGAAACATCACCTGACCTGCTCACCACACTCCATCTGCAGCCAAGGTCAGACACTCACAGACCAGAAATCTGCCGTAAAATGAATCAAAATATGTCATTCGATTAAATCGTGTAGATCCAGTAAGTTTTTCTGGGAGGGTGGAGAGGATGTTGAGTTAGCACAATTTCCCATAGACTAGAGTGAGGCCATAGACATTTCATAAAGCTATTACAATCTCATTAAAACATCTCAGGTCATTTGACCCATCAGACTTAATGATAACGGCATCGTCTTCTCTTCCGTTGATGGCAACTTTTCGAGGGAACTGCAGGTAAGTCTAGTTTTATCTAGTAATTATCTATTTAACTTAATATTAGGTAACTTGTTGCTAAAGTAGCATTAACTTGCCAAATCAAGTTTAAGCGTGATCTATTTTTCCTAACGTTAACCTATCAAAGCTTTTCCAACTTATGTATAATGGAAAGCTTGTTAGCACATCAGCTAACGTCAGTTCAGAATCAGAATAATTTTGCAGAGTTAAGGCTATCCATATTCGGATTCGGAATTTTAACGTCCGCCATTGTCGTATGCTACGAAGGAAATTAGAGGAGACCTATTATACTGCTTTTCCAGTCCTATATTGCACTTCTGTGTAAAGCTGGGCGATATGGCCGAAAATGTTATCACGACAAAAACATTTCATATCATTTGATATCGATAATTATCACAATATATGTCAAATCATTATTTCTTTCAAGTTTAAAGGCTGATTTTTGCTCCTGAGTGTAAATAGAAGAAACCAGATGGTTAATTATGTGGTTACACTTTTGTTTATGGCCAGAATGTGACAAACACTTGAGGCCAAACAGTGGATCACTTCACAAATCTGAGTTAGGACATTTAAAACTATTATGATAAAATCTTTCTCAACAAATATGACTCGTAAATTATTTTCCAGTCCCTTTTTCTCAACAAAATAAATATTTTAATAGAAAAATTTAGTGCTCATTTGTTCATGATTCAAATGAATTAAACCAAATATTTATTGACGATATATTAAACATTTATTATATTGTTATTGAGGAAAATTATATTGCGATAATTATCATTATTGTTTTATTGCCCAGCCCTTGTTCTGTGACTCCTTTATAGCAGCAAAGTTCAAAAAAATCAATTTCCTTGTAGGCCTTCATTTCAGCCTCTGTCTGAAACAAGCTGTAGATGCTCCTGTCTCTTTAAGACCCCCCCTCTCAAAGCCCACTGTCTTCTGATTGGCCAAGACCTGAAGCATGTTACCAGGCTGTTGTTGTTGCTGGGCAGAACAGGCAGACTGAGCGTTGCTGTGGGAGCAAATGACCATATATGGAACAGCGGCTCCGTCTGGCTCCGTAACACAGCTGTTAGTAGAAAAAGCCGTTCAAAACAGAGCGAAATCTGAGGTTATTGCTCGCAGGGATTTCTTATAAATACTTTAACCTCATTATTTGAAGCTTTGGCCATGTTTAACATGAACATCCAACATTGTAACACTGTAGATAAGTCATTAAATGTGGAAAAGCATAAAATGTCTCCTTTAAGACAAACACATAATCAAACAAGACCAACTAATGTCTGGCTTAATGAGTGATCGTGTTAGCTCCTTAAACCGAAACACCTGCTCTGGCGGATCGTTTAACATTGACGGATGCAACTGTTCCCTGAAGCAAATGTTGTCTTCCCCCTTTACTTTGTTGTCGGAGTACCAAAATGCTTCGTTTGCATGTTAAAATCACATTTCTTATCTTGGCGAACACATGACCTTTTGCATGTCTTCTGAGTTTGCAGGTATGTATGCAGGTTTTCAGAGTACTCGCCGCCTTGACAACAGTTCCAGATGGATTTTAAACCAGCTTAGAGGATCCCAAAAATCCAGACTTGTGTCAAATTGTCAACAGTCGAATCTGGATAACTCGGTTATCCCCGCAAGAAGAACGGTGCCCTGGTCTGTTTATGTCATTATTCTCTTAACGCCGTTGTGTTTTTAATCATCTTCTTGGACAAATGTCTCTCTGCAAAGGTATTTTAATCTCAGTCAGTCCTTCTCTTGTCTGATATCCTGCCTGTAAAAGGATTAGATGGCTGTGATTAATGGCTCAGGTAGGTCTTTACACTCTGATGCTTCCTCCTTTCCAGTCCTTGTCATACCCATTATGTGCTGACACACAGAAACATACACACTCCCTTAATCTCAGCCTCCTAATGAGATGAGAGCCAATTAATCAAAGCTCTAATCAGCTAATTCACACGACACCACAGTGCTAAGTGATTAGATGAGATGATCTTTGATTATGCAATTAACATTAATACAGAGTACAAACAGCCCAGAAGAACACACAGGTACTGAATCTGTGTAGCACGTTTATATGTATGAATATTCATATTTTAGTCACGGTGCTTTTGAATTTGTGTACATGTGAACACGTCTGGACTCACTCTGATAGTGCAGCTGGAAGAGGCCCATGCTTCCCTCCGGTGTGGAGCGGTAGTAGACTGACAGAGTGTTGGTTGGACTGCGGATCACCTGGCCTTCAACCAGCAGCGTGTGATTGGCCAGGACTAGCACGGCGCCTCGTTCATCTGCACCCCTGATGGACAGCTGCTCGCCCTCCGAGAGGTTAACGCTCTTCACCTGGACACACAGGAAGACACAAGTTAAAATAAAACGCTACCCAACTTTTTGTTTTTTTTCTTTAAAATTGTATCCACGTTATGAGTTTTTTATGCCCTCGGTTATTGCAGTGGTGAATGAGACAAGATTCTATCAAGGGATGTTTGCTTATTAGCTCCCATTACTCAGAAAGACCCACACAGAACGACCCTCAACGATGCAATAACTCCTCGCGCTGAGCTTCTAACCTCATTAACTGTGAATATTACCGTCTGTGCAGCACTGGAACGCAACTAAGTAGGTTAGTCAAGTACTGTCAGTAAGTAAATAGTTTATTTAATATACACCTTTCACACGCAAGTCACAAAGTGCTTTACAAAAGTGAAATAATAAAAAGATATTGTTATAGAATATTCTTAGAGGGCTTATTTGATGTAACAGGGAAAGGTAAGACAGGTTGGAGTCATTATCTGACCCTACAGGTGTTCACAGACCTTCCAGCTCTAGTTATTTCACTCATGTAACTGTCCTTGTTAGGGAGACCACAGATGGATTCATAAAGTAGAGACAGTAGCTCGGGCGTTAGGTGAGCTAGGAATCTGGCAAGGTTGATTCTTGCAAGAATGTTTACAAGAACTCACTGAGTACAATTAATAGATAGTGATAGATTCCAGTCTGACGTTGGAGTCTAAACATCAGAGAGATTAGCTGTTCTAGGTTAAGGCCAGTCAAAGATGACCTAAGAGGAAAACATACAGGCAGAAGTGGGGAGACAGAAACATAAAAGGGTGTGTTGGCGTTCGATGTGTTCACATGTTGTACGCTGGCACCGTGTCTCCGCGGCCGGGCTCAATTAACCAAGTTAAGTCTTCATCAGTCTCCGAAACTTCTTCATCACACCTGAACCGGGCTCACAAAATTTCTTCTACAAATATAAACTCAGCAAAAAAAGACACGTCCCTTTTTCATGACACTGTATTTTAAAGATAATTCTGTAAAAAAAAAAAAAATATAAAACTTTACAGATATTTATTGTAAAGGGTGTAAACAATGTTTTTCATGCTTGTTCAATGAACCGTAAACAATCAATGAACATGCACCTTTGGAACAGTTGTTTAGACACTAACAGCGTACAGGCGGCCGGCAATTAAGGTCACAGTTACAAAAACTTCTACTGTCTCTGAAAAACACCAAAGGAAAGATGCGCAGGGTCCCTACTCATCAGCGTGAACATGCCTTAGGCCTGCTGCAAGGAGGCATGAGGACTGCCGATGTTGCCAGGGCAAAAAATAGCAACGTCTGTACTGAGAGATGCCTAAGACAGCGCTACAGGGAGACAGGAAGGACAGCTGATCGTCCTCGCAGTGGAAAACCACGTGTAACAACACCTGACAGGCTACTGATTGTTACCCCCCCTTTGTTCAGGGACACATAAGTCCATTTCTGTTACTCACATGTCTGTGAAACTTTGTTCAGTTTATGTCTTAGTTGTTGAATCTTTTTATGTTCATACAAATGTTTACAGAGTTTCGACTTCAAACTAAAATGGAACAACGCGTTTGCAGTCAGGGCTACGAGGCTCTGGAACAGCCTGCCCGATAAAATCAGGTCGGCTGAGTCAGTGAACTCTTTTAAGTCCCTTTTTAAGAACACTTTAATAGGAGAACCTTTCCTGGTTTTATTTGATTTTATTCTATTATGTATATATATATATATATATATATACACACACACAGTGGGTACGGAAAGTATTCAGACCCCTTTAAATTTTTCACTCTTTGTTTCATTGCAGCCATTTTCCAAAAATCAAAAAAGTTCATTTTATTTCTCAGTAATGTACACTCAGCACCCCATCTTGACAGAAAAAAACAGAAATGTAGAAATTTTTGCAAATTTATTAAAAAAGAAAAACTGAAATATCACATGGTCATAAGTATTCAGACCCTTTGCTCAGTATTTAGTAGAAGCACCCTTTTGATCTAATACAGCCATGAGTCGTTTTGGGAAAGATGCAACAAGTTTTTCACATCTGGATTTGGGTATCCTCTGCCATTCCTCCTTGCAGATCCTCTCCAGTTCTGTCAGGTTGGATGGTAAACATTGGTGGACAGCCATTTTCAGGTCTCTCCAGAGATGCTC
>NC_060162.1:2056948-2072870 GCF_021292245.1 Micropterus dolomieu
CGTCTTCCATTTGAGGATTATGGAGGCCACTGTGCTCTTAGGAACCTTAAGTGCAGCAGAAATTTTTTTGTAACCTTGGCCAGATCTGTGCCTTGCCACAATTCTGTCTCTGAGCTCTTCAGGCAGTTCCTTTGACCTCATGATTCTCATTTGCTCTGACATGCACTGTGAGCTGTAAGGTCTTATATAGACAGGTGTGTGGCTTTCCTAATCAAGTCCAATCAGTATAATCAAACACAGCTGGACTCAAATGAAGGTGTAGAACCATCTCAAGGATGATCAGAAGAAATAGACAGCACCTGAGTTAAATATGAGTGTCACGGCAAAGGGTCTGAATACTTATGACCATGTGATATTTCAGTCTTTCTTTTTTAATAAATTTGCAAAAATGTATACATTTCTGTTTTTTTCTGTCAAGATGGGGTGCTGAGTGTACATTACTGAGAAATAAAATGAACTTTTTTGATTTTTGGAAAATGGCTGCAATGAAACAAAGAGTGAAAAATTTAAAGGGGTCTGAATACTTTCCGTACCCACTGTATATATATATATATATATATATATATATATATATATTACACTGAACAAAATTATAAACTTAACACTTTTGTTTTTGCCCCCATTCATCATGCGCTGAACTCAAAGATCTGAGACTTTCTCTACGTACACAAAAGGCCTTTTTCTCTCAAATTCTGTTCACAAATCTGTCAAAATCTGTGTTAGTGAGCACTTCTCCTTTGCCGAGATAATCCATCCACCTCACAGGTGTGGCATATCAAGATGCTGATCCGGACCACCCCGGACCCCCTCAATACAGTGAAACTGCACATTTTGGAGTGGCCTTTTATTGTGGCCAGCCTAAGGCACACCTGTGCTTAACGTATTAAAAGTAAAAGTACTCAGAAAATGTTCCCTGTGACCAATGTACTAGTATATGTTCTATCATGAGATTATTATTCCTGTAAAGCAGGATGTTACTGCTGTAGTTGCTGAGCTAGAGCTTATTTTTAACAGTTTGGTATCAGCCTGCAGCTAATAATTATTTTCATTCTGGATCAATCATCTGATTCTTTTCTCCTTGAATTGATTGTTTGGTTTGTAAAGATTCTGCCGAGCCCAACGTGACACCTTTACAAAGCTTATTGTGTCCCAACCTCAACGTTAACACTACATTCAAATTATTTTTAAAAATTTCAAAGGAAAAGCAGCAAATCTTCACATTTGTAAAGCTGGAACCATGAATTCAATGTTTTCCCATGAAAAATAATAGAAACCAAAATAATCAAAAATAGTTGTCTTTATTAAATTTCCGACTAAACTTTTCGTACTTGTATAAACTGTTGGGTAGTTAAATTCATAATGAAACATCCTATTTTATAAACTGTAGATATGTTTTGTGTGTAAAAATCTTACTTCGTAAAGTAACTAAAGCTGTCAGATCAATGTAGTGAAGTAAAAAGTACAATATCTCCCTCTGAGATGTGGCGGAGTAGAAGTAGAAAGTGGCATGAATAGAAAATTAAAGGTACCTCAAGTTTTTGTACTGTACACATTTGTATTTAACCACAGTACTTGAGTAAATGTACTTAGTTACTGTCCGCCACTGCGTGTCGTATCTTCCTAGGTGATCCGCTGAATGATTTATGACGATCCCGTAACTTCATCCTCTGGCTGTTCACCAGAGCCTAGTATGGATTCATACAGTTTCAGGATCTCAGCGTCAGCCTGCTGAGCTTTCCAGATGGCCTCTTCCGATAAATGGAGATCCTTGGACATTTCTCTCTTGGCTGGTTAAACCGTGGCACAAATGGGAAACTGAGCGTCTGCTGTATCCACAGGAGCTCTAGACAGGGCATCAGGAGCTGTCGAGTGATAGTTTTTTTAATTTTGAAAACCCAGTCCAGAGGTTAATGACGTGTGACAACTGGGGATCAGGCTCAGGGTCATATGGCTGAAATGTTTAATCTGCTGTTGCAGAAAGGTTGTATTTTTGGAATTATATGTCATGTCATTATTCATAGATTGCTTTGGCAATACTGTTGAGTACTGCAGTGGTGGAAGTGTTCAGACCTCTGTTACAAGTTAAAGTACAGAAGTTTTAGCTGTAAAATGTACTCAAAGGTGGAGTAAGCAGTTCAGCTGAAATCTAAACACCATGACAAACTCCTTGATACAGAGTGAACAACACCGCAGCATGTAATGTAACTAATGTTGGCGGTTAGTAAACTGTGGCTACAGCTGCTGCTGCGAAGCTAACATGAAGCTAACATGAAGCTAACATGAGCTAACATACTGCTAACATGAAGCTAACATGAAACTAAGATGGAGCTAACATGAAGCTAACATAAAACTAACACAAAGCTAACATGAAGCTAACATTAAAACTAACATGGAGCTAAGCAGAAGCTAACATGAAGCTAACATGAAACTAACACGACGCTAACATGAAGCTAACATGGAGCTAATATGAAACTAACACGACGCTAACATGAAGCTAACATGGAGCTAATATGAAGCTAACATGAAACCAACATGAAGCTAACATGAAACTAACACGATGCTAACATGAAACTAACATAGAGCTAACATGAAGCTAACATGAAGCTAACACAAAGCAAACATGGAACCAACACGAAGCAAACATGAAGCTAATACAAAGCAAACATGGAACCAACATGAAGCTAACATGAAGCCAACATGAAGCCAACATGAAACTAACATGAAACTAACATAGAGCTAACATGGAGCTAAAATGGAGCTAACATGAAGCCAACATGAAACTAACACGATGCTAACATGAAACTAACATAGAGCTAACATGAAGCTAACATGGAGCTAAAATGGAGCTAACATGAAGCTAACATGAAACTAACATGGAGCTAACATAAAGAGAGGACGAGACGGTCCCAGAGCAGCACACCAGCTCCAGCTCAGGCTACAACTCTCCTGCTACTATAGCTAACATCTCAACAACAAATACAGTTAGCTAGTTTAGTCCAGTGTTTCCCAACATAGGGGTCAAGCCCCTCCAAAGGGTCACCAGATAAATCTGGTGCTAACATGGCTAACATGGAGCTAACAAGAAGCTAACATGGGACCAACACGAAGCAAACGTGAAACTAACACAAAGCTAACATGAAGCTAACATTGAAACTAACATGGAGCTAACAAGAAGATAAAATGAAACTAACAAGACGCTAACATGAAGCTAACATGGAGCTAATATGAAGCTAACATGAAACCGACATGAAGCTAACATGAAACTAACATAGAGCTAACATGAAGCTAACATGAAGCTAACACAAAGCAAACATGGAACCAACACAAAGCAAACATGAAACTAACATGGAGCTAACAAGAAGCTAACATGAAGCTAACATGAAACTAACACAACGCTAACATGAAGCTAACATGGAGCTAATATGAAGCTAACATGAAGCCAACATGAAGCCAACATGAAGCTAACATGAAACTAACACAATGCTAACATGAAACTAACATAGAGCTAACGTGAAGCTAAAATGAAGCTAAAATGGAGCTAACATGAAGCCAACATGAAACTAACATGATGCTAACATGAAACTAACATAGAGCTAACATGAAGCTAACATGAAGCTAACATGGAGCTAAAATGAAGCTAACATGAAGCTAACATGAAACTAATATGGAGCTAACATGGAGCTAACATGGAGCTAAAATGAAGCTAACATGAAGCTAACATGAAACTAATATGGAGCTAACATGGAGCTAACATACAGAGAGGATGAGACGGTCCCAGAGCAGCACACCAGCTCCAGCTCCAGCTACAACTCTCCTGCTACTATAGCTAACATCACAACAACAAATACATTTAGCTAGTTTAGTCCAGTGTTTCCCAACGTAGGGGTCAAGCCCCTCCAAAGGGTCACCAGATAAATCTGAGGGGTCGTGAAATGATTAATGAGAAGAAAATCTCTTAATGCACTCTAATATTTAATTTTTTGTAAAACGTTGGATACTCTGACCTCTTTGGATTAAAATCAATCATATAATTAATCAAAGTTAAATAAGGTTCAGAGGTGAAATGTGTCTTTGGTGGAACTGCTAACAACTCAGACATCTGAAACATGACAAGAGCCCCAGACTGCACGCAGGTTTTTGTAAGATGTCACAAGCAAAATAAACCACTATTTTATTCCTTAACAATGTGCTGTATTTTATAAGCTTCTCATATCATTCACATCATAATCATTATTCCTGCCTTTCAATGGCTTCCGATTGGTTTTGGAGTGCACTTTAAAATCAGTACTTACATGGTCAAGCTCCCTCTTACATCCAAGATCTATTACATGCACACACACACCTCCGGCCACTCTCTGAGGTCTGCAGGCCAAGACCCGATTCTGTAGAAACCTTTAAAAAAAACCTAAAGACACATCTTTTTAGACAAGCTAATTAGCAATAAGGTTTAGATTTCCCCAAATCTGTACGTTAAGTTATTTAATTTTTTTACTGTAAAGCACTTTGTGGCCCCTCCTTGTCCATGAAAGGTTCTATGTAAATAGCTGTTGAATAAATGTAATGAAGTAAAAAATACAATATTTCCCTCTGAAATGTAACCCAGTACAGGTGCATTTAAACAAAAATGTAATATCATGGAAAAGTGTGTTTTTCCTGTAATTTCATTTAAAAAGTTAAACTTTAATATATTCCAGATTCATTACACATAATGTGAAATACTTAAAGTCTTTTCTGATTGTTTGTTTGTTTTAATCTTGATGATTACGGCTTACAGCTCATAGAAATCAAAACTCCAGTAGAATAAAGACTTGATTATACAGGAATGTCGACCTGAGAAGAGCTCTAATCAGCTAATTAACTCAAAACACCTGCAAAGGTTTCCTGAGCCTTTAATCTCTCAGTCTGGTTCTGGTGCTCACAATGAAGTTTTCCACGATATTCAAATATTTTGAGATGCACCTGTGTAGAGTTAAAGAAAATGGAGCAGTACCAACAACAGCTGCCACTAGGAGGCAGAGTTCAGCCTGAGATCCCATCAGACGCATCCTCATGATCAAAACCAATGAGGCATATAAACACAGCAGTACCTTACAACACAATGATGCTCAGCACGATTACCAGTGAGTCTATGTGTGTGTTTGTTGTAGTCGTGCTGCTGGATGTTTGTACCTGCAGCTCCACGCCGTAGCCGGTGTACACGGTCACTGTGTAGGTGCAGTGTAAGAAGGTGCCGTCCGGCAGAGGGGGGTCGTCAGAGGAGTCGATGTATCCCTCTGGGTCTGAGAAATTCACCATGCAGCTCGACAAAGCTGAGGAGAGAGCAGAGGAGGTTATTTTGCAGTGGCCTTATTGTTTTGTTCTCAACCCTGCCTTGTAATCCCTTTAATGTGAGCCTGACTGGAAACTCATTGGAAAGCCTGCTGTGTATAATTAATGACGGAAATTACAGGGATCAAAACGGCTACGCAGCAGACGCAAGGCACAGCGAGGATTTGTGGCTGGTAACGGTGACTTGAAATAAACAGATTTCAGTAGACCCTAGTAGTATCATAATGTAAAGAAAGTCCTTCGCCAGTAAAACTCCTGCGTTCAGATGTTATTTAAGTACAGTGGTGGAATAATTTACATCCTACATTTCAGAGGGAAGTATTATTCTTTTTACTCCAATTTATTGATCCCCATGGCGATATTGGCATGTATCAGCACAGAGACAGGAAGAGCCGAGGAAAACAAATAAAATCCATATTTTAATGAAATTAAAAATAAATCAATAAAATAAGAGGCATGAATTTAAAAGATACAGTACTAAAACACCTTTGACTGTGTAAATTAATTGTGAAAATTAAGTCTAGTAGTGCAACTATATCTATATCTATATCTATATATGTATAGATATATCACAAAATTCTAGTAAAGTAGTATTATTATATAGTAATATATAATATAGGGAGGTCACAATACCAGAAATTCAGTAGTCAATACCAGTAAAATTCCATGATACCACGGTCAAAAACAAAACAATAAATCAATGTACTTCTACATGCACTACTTTTACTAAAAAAACATTACAAAGAACAGCTGTGAAACCTGTGAGAGGATGTCCAGGACAGATGAGAGGTGGTTTGATGTCAATATATTCATAAATGATCAAGCTGTCTATATTTAACTATTTAATTCATTCATTTTCCTAACTTTTCTTTACAAACTCACAGCTGTGAAATGTTTCGGGTTGTTATCTATATTGGCAGTTGTCTGAGATTTTATTGATGAATGAAATAGATCGTATTGCACTTTTCAGACGGTCCCTAACTCCGCCTACAGTAACAGGTGTGTTGGACAGACATTCAGTTCTTAGAGCAGCAAACTGCATCTTCATCTTTGGTGATTTTGAGTTGATCCAAACTGTGAAATGTGGCAATCGAGGCTTTGACACTCGTTTATATTAGACGAGTCGAGGCGGAGCTGTCTCTGTAGCTGCACTCGTAGCTATATCTTCCACGTGTTGGATCTCCTGGATATCTTTGGTCCCCGGCAAAACAAGTACTGACGAATGAATGACATGGTGAATTTGAGTGTTGACTTGGTACCGTAGTATTGGTTCTCGTGACATCCCAAGTACAAACCAAAACAAACGTCTTGTTATATCCCACTTCGATTAAAACACTAAACTTGAACTATATATATAAATGAAAATGTAAGCAGGATGTAAGAATCGATCATGTTTTGTTTTGATCATTAGTTATTTAACATCTAATTCTACAAAGTAAACAGTGAATGCAGCTGTCAGATAAATAAAGTAACAAGACTTCCAGGTCTGTGAGGCTAAACAGACACAGCGGTGCTTGGAGCTAAATGCTAACATGCTGATGTTTAGCAGCTGTAATGTTTTAACATTAGCTAATTAGCAGTAAACACAGAGTACAGCTGAGGCTCATGGGAATCTCATCAGTTCTGCAGGTATTTCATCACAAACCAAAGTGACACATTTACAAGTTGGTCCATCCAATAGTTTTCGAGACCTTTGAGCCAGAGGAAACAAGCCTGCAGTAATTAGGTTTCCCTCTCTGGACACCACATGGCAACCCATCTGATAATTCTGGAGATATTTCAGTCTGGACTCAAAGTGGTGGACCCACTGACAGGCCGGCCGTCTATAGAGCTGCCAGCATGGCGGGAAAGTACAAGACTGATTTCTGAATTGTTGTGGGGTCAAAGGAAGTATTGTGCACTTGGGTAAATGTGCTTAGTCACTTTGCACCACTGTGTAAGATGTGAATTAAACTAAGAATAGTGTGCATTCGTCAAACTACACGGTGGCTTCTCCTACCTGTTGAGGGTGTTCCCGTCTCAGTGTCCACGTCCAGCATCGTGCCCGCAGTGGTGATCTCCGCCTCCTGCTCGGGGGGGCGTGTCTGAGTGTGAGGCAGCTGGGAGTGTGTGTCTGTAGGAAGAGGCTCAGTTGGATCGCTGCCTCGGCCTGACACTGCAGCTGATGCTGGGGGTTTTACCCTCCTCGGTGATCCCCCGCTCTGATGCTCCAGGGAATGACTTCCAGGGAGGGAGCTGACGCTGAGTCCTCTGCCCAGAAGAGGGAGCAGGTTCTGGGGGAGAGAAGACGGGAGGATCTCCCCTTTCTGGGAGAGAAGTCGTCCTTTCTGAGTCAGCACAGACTGTAGCAAACCTCCAGCCATTGCACTGGAGATATTACCTCTGGGGCTGCTTTCCTTTGTGCTCCCTGGTGTCACCACTGGATACTCAGTAGAAGGGGCGGCTGTGGCTGTGACTTCTCTATCTGAAAAGAGGGGAAATGAAAATAAATCTTTAATCTTTAAATCTTGTGTGGTTCTGTCCCAGTCGGGCTGGTCTTATCAGGAGTGAGGTTATCTAGCCAGCAGTGGAGCTTACCTCCTCCATTCACACAAACACACAAAGGCTGTTTTATTCCTCAAAACTTACTAGCCCCTATTTAAAAGCTACTAGTACTTATTCTTTAATTACTATCAACTATTCCCGTTTTACTAGTAACAATTAATTAGATACTTCATTTTTTGGTACTAGGGAATATTTTTTAGTTATTAGTAACTCCTTTGCACATTTTTGCCATTGAAATCTATGTGGCTCTGCAGTTCAGACATCACATCTTCATTATTTACTAGTAACTATTCCAAAAGATACTAGTAACACTTGAATGTTTTTTGGGTTACTTACCAGTCATTCAGACTAGTTAAATGGCTTGTTGATAGTAACATTTTAATTCTTACTAGTAAGAATGGAACAGTTACTGGTAACTTAAAATGAAGCACTAGTAGTTAAAAAAATTAAAATGCTTACTAGTAACTATTCAATTAGTTACTAGTCGAATAGTAGTAGTTACTAACTGGAGAGCCAACAAGATTTCAATGGCAAAAATGTGCAATTACTTTTCAGTTGTTACTAGTAAAATGGGAATAGTCACTAATTGAATAGTTACTAGAGACTAATAAATAAGTACTAGTCGCTTTTAGATAACGACTAGTAAGTTTTAAGGAATAAATGTTAAAATGGCTTGCCATTAATTTATCTAAAAGCTAGGAAATATTCCCGTTTTTCTAGTAACAACTGAAAAGATACTAGTTCTTTATTTTTAGTTACTAGTAACTATTTCTTTTTTACTAGTATATATTATTTAGATACTAGTACCTATTCATTAGTTACTAGTAACTATTTCTTTTTTACTAGTATATATTATTTAGATACTAGTACCTATTCGTTAGTTACTAGTAACTATTTAAAACTACTAACTATTAACATTTGAAGTCTTACTAGTAAATTTTCTTTGGTTACTGGTGAAACTAGTTACTAGTAAAAAGGCTTGTTGATAGTAACATTTTAATACTTACTAGCAAGTATGGAAAAGTTACAAGTAACTAAACAAAAGCACTAGTAGCTAAATAATAGAATAATAATAAAATGGAAATGGTTACTGGTAACTAGGCTATTCAGTTAGTTACTAGTAACTAATAGATTAGACATAGATTTAAATGGCAAAAATGTGTTACTTGAAGCAAAATAATAGTTAAGTAAAAATAAAGTACTAGTATCTTTTCGGGTGTTACTAGTCACTAATGGAATAGTTAGTAATGACTAATAAATACTAGCTTTTAGATAACAACTAGTAAGTTTTAAGGAATTGCCATTAATTTATCTAAAAGTACTTATTTATTACTCACTACTAAGTATTCCATTTGTTACTAGTAAATATTGCCGTTTTACTAGTAACAACTGAAAATATACATTTTTAGTTACTAGTAACTAATTGCAAATTTTTGCTATAAAATGTTTGTGGCTCTGCAGTTCAGATATTACATTATTAATTAGCTACTAGTAACCATTTCCATTATTCTTATCACTATTATTTAGATAGTGCTTATTCATACTTACCAGTAAGAATTAAAATTCTGCTATCAACAAGCCATTTTACTAGCCATTAATAAATTACTAATAACCAAAATATACTAGTAAGAATGAAAATGTTACTAGAATCTTTTGGAATAGTTACTAGTTACTAAATAATAAGTCCTAGTCTCTAAATAATAGATACTAGTAAAACAGAAATAGTTACCTATTTGAATAGATGATGAATATAGCCCCATAGTCACACTGCCTGTCTGATCGGCCCGGTTTAGTTTAGGTCTCTGTGAGTTTTGTTTATTGGTCTGTTCAGTATCTGTTATTTAGTATGTGTTTTGGTTCCATCTCTTATGTTATACTGTTTCACCTTGTTTATTCTTGTGAGGACTGTTATGTTGGTTCTCAGTCTGTTTTCACTGTTATGTTGTAGTCCATCTGTATTAGTTTGTAGTCTACGCTGTGCCTTTAGTGCTGTTTAGTCGGTTTCCTGTCTAGTTTGGTTTTGATCCGTGCCTGCCTCAGTTACTGTCTCTTTCTGTTATTATCTGGTGTTTGTTTCATGCTTTGTGCCTGTCTGCTAAGTGTAATTGAGATCTCTGCCTGATTAGTCGTTCATTTGTTCATGATCATTCTGTGTCTTCTTGTTCTGTTCTGTTCAGTTATCTTAGTCTGTTCTGTCTTGTGGAGTCGCCTGTGTTTCCCTGTTACTTGGTCTGTCTTGTCTGTTCTGTGTTTTGAGTTCCAGTTAGATTCTTGCCTTGTGTTTTGCAACTTGTTAGTATCTATCCTTTTTCCCCTGCTGTCTCTCTGCCTGCCTGTCTGCTGTCTTTATTAGTATCACCTGTTTGTGCTCCCGCACTGCTCGTTAGCCTGTGCTTAAATATGTGTCACTTCTGTTCAGCTGTTGCTGGTTTGTTGTCTGTCTGTCTGTCTGTCTTCTCGCCATGTGTCTTCCTGTTACCTGTCTGTTCCTGATCCCTGTTGCTTGTTGGAGTATTACCTGCTGGATTGTTTTGGACTTTGCTTTCTGTTCCATGGACTTAGAATTTCTGTTGCTTGTTTGGAATACCTCCGTTTGTGGACTACCTTTGTTAAATTCTGGACTCTGCCGTAAGTTTTGTTGGCTTAAATAAATGCTCAGAAACTGTACCTGTTCTGCCTCTGTGTCCTGCGTTTGGGTCCTAAAACCTGTTCCTGCCTGAAAACACGGCCATGCGTGACACCCATAGATTTCAATGGCAAAAATAAGCAATTAGTTCCTAGAAACAAAAATTTAAGTACTAGTATCTAATGGAATAGTTACTAGAAATAATAGTAAGTACTAGTATCTTTTAAATAGTGACTAGGAAGTATTGAGGACTAAATGTTAAAATGGCTTCCCGTACACAAGGTAAAATCTGAGCATGCACACATCCACAATAAGACGATGTAGTGGAGAGACAGGACTGTTCAGCATGACAGGAGCCGCGTGAAGGGGAAGGGGGAACAAGAAATGCATAGACAGGCAAACCGCTCTGCCGTGCATGCTAAAATGCCATCTCCAGCAGCTTAGTTCAGAAACAGCACAGACCAGCATTTACACACACAAACCCACACACACACACGTCTTCATGCTCACGTAGTTTGCAGTCCACCCTCAAAACAGCCGGCAGCCGAACATACGCTGCGCTCATGGTGCAGTCTGACTTTAATCTATATTTGAGTGTCATTTAAAACACTCCACGAGCAAAACCGTGCAGCCGAAGGAGTGTTGCTGCTGTCATCTCTATCCAAAAGGAAAAAGTCAGAGGAAAATATCCTCTCTGTGTTGTCAACAACACAAACGCTTTCTTCTGCTGTTTTTCATCTGCAGACAGAAAATAAATAGCCTTTTTTTATTTCTGGATGTACCTGCAGAACACTCAATGTGTCAAACCGCCATCTTCAAGAAACTCATTTCAGCTTTCACAGCTTGCAATTATTTAGGCAGCTACTCAGCAGCAGATGTTGACACACACACACACACACACACACACACATCTTATTAAGAAACTAAAAACACTTTTCCTCTTGATGTGCTCTGTAACTTTGCTTTATATTATAAAGAAGTCATATCATGCTCATTTTCAGGTTTACGTGGTTTAATTTTCAAAAAACACCATATTTTTCATACTGCATATTGCTGCAGCTCCTCTTTTCACCCTGTGTTTAAGGCTTCATTTTAGCTACCGAGTGCAGCATCTCACTATTGTTTGTTGGAAGTTGCACATGCACAGGACCTAGGTAAGGACTACTAGCCAATCAGAAGCAGAGTAGGGCGGGTCCTGACAAGAAAGGTAGTGTGATCCAAAACAAAGCCTTTCTGTAACCAAATGGCTTTGGTTCAGCTGCACATGTTCAAACCGGAGTCTGATCCGAAACGCAGGCAGAAATACCCAAACCAGCTTTGCAACCTAGACCGGAGCTAGAGTTTCAGAGAAGTATGTTATGAATCTGTATGAATCTTTTAACTGTGCACTATCTCTACATCACAGTAACAGCTTTGTGTCCACTGACGGCCTGGAGGGTCTCTAACGTACAGTAGGGAGAGTAGGGGTGAGGGGAGGTACTGTGTGTGCTGCACCTCAGTGTGTTTCTCCACCAGTGTTTTTGAGGGCGTGCCACACTAGCCGCCAGGCGAGCTTTATGACGTGTGTTACATAGTGACGCAGATAGTTTACTGAAGTAAAGGCTGGACTACAATCCAGCTGTTTTCAGGCAGTTCAGGAGCAGTATTTTCAGTGGGGGATGGGAACTCCCTTTGAGGTGGACTTTACAGACCAATTAAATGCACGAAAAAGATTTATAACACAAGAAAGGAGAGAGGAAAAATCATAATATGACCTCTTTAAGTTGTCTCATTTGACTGAAAATCACACACAGTGTTTTCACAGTAGGGACCAGGGTCTAAATTAAGTTCCGGGGACTTTATTCTGCCACAAAAAGTCCCTGCTATCAGATCTTTAGGGGGTGGGGCTTGCAGTGCTAAACATTTCTGATTGGTCGAGTAGAGGCTACTTGCTTTAAGTCTAGCATTTCGGGGATTTTGAATAAGCTTAGCTTCTACTGCTTGTTTCTTTTTATCCGTTGACTCAATGACCACATTTGCAAACCGATAAATTACAATCAACAGGAGCACATCTTGGATCTCTCCCATTGTTATCGTGCTGTCGCATAAATAATGATCTTTGTCTGACGCTTTGTACAGTGTACGTCAGAGTAAGAACATAACGTCAGCAGACTAATTTGTCTAATAGTCTTTAGACCACGGTGGAAACGCACACAACAATGAGCTGAAAGAACCTTTTAGAACCTTGAAAATTAGTATGGTGACGTAAACACTCAACATAAACAAATATCACTGATGAAAATAACTTAATTTGGTTATCAAAGAATTGTGACCAAAGTATGTTCTGCGTGAAACATTTTACATTTTGTTGTCAGTCCAAGAGAGTTTAAACTACAAAGGATCCCATCTCTTCCCTAACATCTGCATGTTAGCACTGCAATTGCAAGTATGTTAACAAGCTAATGTTAGCATTTAGCTCATTGCCTAATACAGCCTCGCAGAGCCTACTCTTAAACAAATTGTCAAACCCCATCGGTTTTTCTCACTGACTGGAGGGAATGATTAAAAAATATGCTGGTAAAAGACATCATACAAGACCTCCACATCATTATTTGTCCTCTCTCTGGTTTATTTCCCAGTTAAAAACACTTCTGGTGCCTGACACTTCTGGTCAGGCACCAGCAGGTCCTCCAAAAAGTCTCATGTGACACTGATCTTGGCTCCCCACCAAATTCAGAGTCCAATCCAAGGCTCTTGTGATCACTTACGCAGTCTCTAACAGCTGCCTACATTAGAGACCTACTGCAGCACTGCATCACCAAGCAGCAGGTCTCTCTGATCAGGGTCTGCTGGTTGTTTGCAGTTGAGGAACTCTTTTCCTTTTGGACTTCTGTGGACACCTTTAAAAGCAGCTTAAGGCCCACCTGCTTACACTAGCGTTGTGTGATTTTCTATTTTACTCTTATCTCAATTTACTTTTATTTTATGGTGTTTTAATCTTCCTAAGTCTGTGTTTATTTCGGTTGCTTCGTTTCTTTTGTGAAGCACTTTGTGATGTTCTGCTATTTAAAGGCGCTGTGTAGATAAAGCAGATCTCTTCTCTTCTTTAAATCTTCTAACTACATTGTACAATCCAGGATATTCAACATCAGTGATGTGCGGATCGATAAGTATTGATATTTTTATGGTACAAACGTTTCTTGCTCTAGGATCGATACTCATATAAAAGGATCGATATCTAAACAGTCATTTGGAGTTAGTGTGTGTTTTATCACAAGTATCTTACTGTCACCAGGATGGTCTAATTATACTCGGTTGATAGGAACTACTTTTCCTTCCGCCTCTCAAAGTCATGCTTGCGCTACGGCTCTGTGACGGAGCTTCTTTGAAGTGAGCCGCTGCAGCCGTTTCCCGCGATTGAATACTGACTCTGACTAACTGTAAAAACAGTCATGGCTGATGACGCTGTGTGTGTGATGTGTGTGCAAAGACAGTGAAATACTTTGGCAACACGGCAAACTTCACTAAACATCAGAGATTAAGTCACAGTAATATGATGATGTTATGAAGCGGCAGTTCTGAGCAGGAGATTTTATTATAATTAAAGAATATGAAAGTAGTTTGATGTCTTGTCATTATGCAGCTATTATTTGGAAGCCCACAGCCGACTCTTTATTTCCCTCATAAATACAGAAACATGGAGGTCACATCAAACTAGAAATAAAATATGTAAAAAGTATTGGTATCGGTTTCGGCAATACCAGCCTGGGTATTACTTGGTATTGGATCAAACAGGAATTAAGTGGTATCGCACATCACTATTCCAAATGTATGTGACTGCAAATAGCTTCTATTAGCGGGATTATTTCATTCTTCTTGAAGATTTTAAAGCTTTATTATTGGATGTTTGGTTTGTGTGTATCTTATTTTGTTTGCTGTGTTTTATTTTCTTTGCTCTTATTTTTGCTAAGTGCTCTATAAATAAATATTATTATTATTACTATTAATTCTTGTAATTGTTTTTTTCTCATTCTAATTATCTCTAGATTGTTGGCTTTCCAACTTTGTATTATATGTTGTCTTGTGTGTGCTGGTTGCTCCAGGTCTGAAAAGTGCATGAAGCCAAAGCTAAAGTGCCTTTAAACCTGAAATCTCAGCAGGGGGCGACTCCACTGGTTGCAAAGTCTGACTGCATTGGAGTCAATGGCAAAATAAGGCTACTTCTCAGCTGATTTATTCCCTCAGTAAACACTTTCGCCAATGAGTTTATGGTCTCAGTCGCTAGTATAAACTCTTCTTCAACACAGCATGATGTTCATTTAGTAAATTATGGTCCCATTTAGAGAAAATAAGCAGGGGAGGCTTTAGGGCGGGGCTACCTTGTGATTCATTGACAAGTCAGAATAGAGGTGACTTGTATCCGCTGCTCAGTGTACATTTAACTAGCCTTGATCTTGTTTTTGGTTGTTGTTGTTGTCTTAGACCTTTCACAGCATGTTTTCACTTCATGAAGTTAACCGGAACATTTTAGTTTAGGTGGGGTAATTTTTGGGGAAGCCAAGTGAGAGGAGATGTCCTTTTTGGAGGGCTATTATCTAATGTATTGTGCTATTACAGTGCAGGGTATAATTTTACACAAAATTGAAAGTTGCAATTAGCGACATGTATGCTCTCTCTCTCTCTCTCTCTCTCTCATTCACTGTCTCTCACACCAAATAGCATATGTATATAGTGCACAGTCCAAACAGGCTACGGTTAAGAGTAAAAGAAGCATTCAAAAGCTCAATCAGAAGACGTTTGAAGTTTGCATAGTAGCAGTGGTGCATGTATCAAATAGGCCTACATACTTCTTATTTAATGCTTGGCCAAATGTTCATAACACAGCATCACTCAAGACTAACAACCATGTACCAGACCAACAGTACCAAGAGTATAAACACTCATTCAGGTAGCCTAACTACCTGTGCTGTCTGTGGTACTCATTATCTATAACCGCAGTAAAAACAATAAGGTTACTTTTACGGACTGTTCATTCAGCAGCTAAATCCAGGCAAGCAAAGCAAAACAAACAATATAAACACATCAAAAATCGCACACAGAGCTGCAGTTCAGTTAAGTTCAGAGAGAGAAGGAGGTGACATTTCACTCACCCTATCTGAAAAGGAAGGCCATTCTCCTGTCTGTCATGGTGGCGAAGTGGTCAATAACCAAGTTATAGAATTTCCCACTGGTTTTTACGTCCTCCGCAACAACAGAGTCAGTTGAAGTTTGCCGCTACCAGATAGCCACTCTGTACGGATCTAGTTTTCCTCATTGAACGTCCATAACCCCTTTTTCCTCTCCAGGCCAGCTCCAGTTTTGGTGTTGGTCTTCCATCAGATTTAATATTAAGTTGCTGCTGTAGTGGTAGTTTAGTAAAACTATTTATTATAACTAAAAACTCCA
>NC_060162.1:2072970-2084504 GCF_021292245.1 Micropterus dolomieu
AGCAGGAGATTTTATTATAATTAAAGAATATGAAAGTAGTTTGATGTCTTGTCATTATGCAGCTATTATTTGGAAGCCCACAGCCGACTCTTTATTTCCCTCATAAATACAGAAACATGGAGGTCACATCAAACTAGAAATACAATATGTAAAAAGTATTGGTATCGGTATCGGCAATACCAGCCTGGGTATTACTTGGTATTGGATCAAACAGGAATTAAGTGGTATCGCACATCTTTATTCCAAATGTATGTGACTGCAAATAGCTTCTATTAGCGGGATTATTTCATTCTTCTTGAAGATTTTAAAGCTTTATTATTGGATGTTTGGTTTGTGTGTATCTTATTTTGTTTGCTCTTGTTTTTGCTAAGTAACAGTGCTCTATAAATAAATAAATATTATTATTATTATTATTATTATTATTATTAATTCTTCTAATTGTTTTTTTCTCATTCTATTTATCTCTAGATTGTTGGCTTTCCAACTTTGTATTATATGTTGTCTTGTGTGTGCTGGTTGCTCCAGGTCTGAAAAGTGCATGAAGCCAAAGCTAAAGTGCCTTTAAACCTGAAATCTCAGCAGGGGGCGACTCCACTGGTTGCAAAGTCTGACTGCATTGGAGTCAATGGCAAAATAAGGCTACTTCTCAGCTGATTTATTACCTCAGTAAACACTTTCCCAATGAGTTTATGGTCTCAGTCGCTAGTATAAACTCTTCTTCAACACAGCATGATGTTCATTTAGTAAATTATGGTCCCATTTAGAGAAAACAGACCAGAAAGCAGGGGAGACTTTAGGGCTGGGCTACCTTGTGATTCATTGACAAGTCAGAATAGAGGTGACTTGTATCCGCTGCTCAGTGTACATTTAACTAGCCTTGATCTTGTTTTTGGTTGTTGTTGTTGTCTTAGACCTTTCACAGCATGTTTTCACTTCATGAAGTTAACCGGAACATTTTAGTTTAGGTGGGGTAATTTTTGGGGAAGCCAAGTGAGAGGAGATGTCCTTTTTGGAGGGCTATTATCTAATGTATTGTGCTATTACATTATTTACACAAAATTGAAAGTTGCATTTACCGACATGTATGCTCTCTCTCTCTCTCTCTCTCTCTCTCTCTCTCATTCACTGTCTCTCACACCAAATAGCATATGCTTATAGTGCACAGTCCAAACAGGCTACAGTTAAGAATAAAAGAAGCATTCAAAAGCTCAATCAGAAGATGTTTGAAGTTTGCATAGTAGCAGTGGTGCATGTATCAAGTAGGCCTACATACTTCTTATTTAATGCTTGGCCAAATGTTCATAACACAACATCACTCAAGACTAACAGCCGTGTACCAGACCAACAGTACCAAGAGTATAAACACTCATTCAGGTAGCCTAACCTGGCCCAGTGCCCTGTGCCAGGTGCTGTCTGTGGTGCTCATTATCTATAACCGCAGTAAAAACAATAAGGTTACTTTTACGGACTGTTCATTCAGCAGCTAAATCCAGGCAAGCAAAGCAAAACAAACAATATAAACACATCAAAAATCGCACACAGAGCTGCAGTTCAGTTAAGTTCAGAGAGAGAAAGTGACATTTCACTCACCCTATCTGAAAAGGAAGGCCATTCTCCTGTCTGTCATGGTGGTTAAGTTATAGAATTTCCCACTGGTTTTTACGTCCTCCGCAACAACAGAGTCAGTTGAAGTTTGGCGCTACCAGATAGCCACTCTGTACGGATCTAGTTTTCCTCATTAAACGTCCATAACCCCTTTTTCCTCTCCAGGCGCAGCTCCAGTTTTGGTGTTGGTCTTCCATCAGATTTAATATTAAGTTGCTGCTGTAGTGGTAGTTTAGTAAAACTATTTATTATAACTAAAAACTCCAAATCCCCACCCTCCATAACTGCACCAGCTAAAGTTGCTAACAGCTCCCGTTATTTCACCTGAATGATGTTGATCGCATGCTGCGATTTGATTGCCGTGAAGCCAGACAGCGGCTGGCTTCCCTTGGCATCATCCTGACTAATCAGTTAGGCAGTGGCCTCATCTGATTGATTAATCATTTAATTTTTTTTCACAAAGGGATGCCAACTCTGCCTGGCCTCCCCGCGTAGTCAGACTGCACGTCAGTCTACGGTGGTGCTGAAAACATCTTGTTTACTGTTCGGGTGTACTAAAGGACACTCTAAGGAGTTGTCTGTTCATTTTTTGGGGGATAAGTACATTTGGTTTTCTAAGCCTGCCACAGTTAACGCGAATTCTGGATGCACCTTACTAACCAAGCTAGCTGGCTCCACCTTCTCGTCCAAATATGGTCACTTCTGGTTCCAATAAAACAACATGGCGACGGCCAAAATGTCAAACTTGAGGCTTCAAAGTGGTAGTCCACAAACCAACGGGAGACACCACAGTGAGTACGTCCACTTCTTTTATACAGTCTGTGGTTGTCTAACTTTAATGAAACAACATGGCGAAGGTCTGACTTTAAAAACGGATCTTGGTATCAATGAGACTACCTGATTTCTAGCCATTATAGCATCCAGACCCCCCTAAAGCTAGCAGAATATATTGAACATTAGGCTTGTTAACCCACAATTAAAGCCACTGGCGAGCAGGACGTTTTCAATGAAACGTAGTGTGTACTCTGAGTTGAGAGTGCATGAATCATTTATAATAACTGACTTGCTCATTAGTCTCAATGGCAGGAGAACAGACTTCATTTTTCAGCTACTGATGGTAGGAGGTGAAGTTTTAATATTAACGCCAGACTGTCAGAACATTTATTGCTGTGGCAGAGTTGGCAGTGAAGATGAAAGCATGAGGTCAGCCATATATCTCCATGATGCTTCCTCCAGTCATAATCAGAACTGCTCGGCAGGAAGACAAGGCTTTGTTATATCTGATTAATGAGCGAAACATTGCTGCTTGAAGTTTTGTCATTTTAGTCGGGACCATCATCATTCTCTATGTATTCTCTATCTATAAGTCACTAAACACAAATAGAGAGCTGAAGTCCTGCCCTCTTTTTAAAGCTGCACTAAAGGATGAAATGAACATGTGTTTTGTGACAGGGGTCACACGCCTCTGCAGTTCCCATCAGCTCTTTAAGCATCATTTAGATAATATGAGTATACACTATGGCCCGATGTTTTATACATATACTTTATTTTTCTGTATTTTCTGTAGTTTCCCAGGACAGCGTTTGCTGGCTGATTCCCGGTGGAGCAACAGTAACACAAAAAGTGTGCTGAATTTTGGTAAATTGATTCGTCAAACTCGGACTGCTGAAGCTTCATATTAAAGTCTAAACATTGCAATATATCCAGTATGAACGGTAGGAATGATTACAGCAAGCGACACTGTTTTAGTATTTGTATGGACTATTGTTTGATTATGAATTTCTAACGGCGGTCAGAAGCTAAAGATAATGGTGTTGAAAAAACAGATTTTACAGTCTGCAGCTTAAACAAGTTCACTGGTTTGTGCCTCTGGCCGGCTCCTTCTTTATAGAAACGGCTGTCGAGTCTCATGGGTATCAGAGTAGGACTGTTTAGAGCCATCCGCCAAAATTACAAAGAACACATGAACTCTCAGACACAAAAATTATTAAAGCTGGGGGTTATATAAACTTGTAATATCATCCAGGCGGGTTCTGTGTTTCTACAGGCCAAATTGTAAGTAGGGGAGAGCGGGGTGAGTTGAGACAGTTTTTACTTGAGGTGTCTTTAAAGGAGACCTATTATGCTTTCCCACATTTTATGACT
Source organism: Micropterus dolomieu (assembly GCF_021292245.1). Taxonomy (NCBI): domain Eukaryota; kingdom Metazoa; phylum Chordata; class Actinopteri; order Centrarchiformes; family Centrarchidae; genus Micropterus; species Micropterus dolomieu. The sequence goes on from NC_060162.1 coordinate 2,076,721, forward strand.
TACCCACAATGTTATAATGTTGGATGTTCGTGTTAAACAGCCAAAGCTTCAAAAAATTAGGTTACAGCATTTATAGGAAATCCCTGTGAGCAAAAACCTCAAATTTCCTCTTGTTCTGAACGCTCTGTTGTCACCTGCTTTATCTGCCAACGGCTCCGTTCTCCGTACGATGGAGCCACAGGATGGTCATGTGCTTCCACACTAAGGGCAACGGCTCAGTCTGCCTGTTCTGCCCAGCAACAACAACAGCCTGGTAACATGCTTCAGGTCTTGGCCAATCAGAAGACAGTGGGCTTTGAGAGGGGGGGTCTTAAAGAGACAGGAGCATCTACAGCTTGTTTCAGACAGAGGCTGAAATGAAGGCCTACATGAAAAGATGAAGAGTGAGTATAAGAAAAAAAATAAAATTTTAATCTTTGAATCATGCAAAGCTGCCATACAAGAGTCACAGAACTACAATATAGGACAGGAAAAGCAGTTTAATAGGTCTCCTTTAAAGTGAGGACATGACTGACATGTCTCCAACTAAAACATGTACATATACTTCAGGATGTGGTGCATCCCTGGGAATAATTTACATTTATTCATTTAGCTGACGCTTTTATCCAAAGCGACTTACAATTGCTATATATGTCAGAGGTCGCACGCCTCTGGAGCAACTAGGGGTTAAGTGTCTCGCTCAGGGACACAATGGTGGATGGGGATTGAACCCAGGTCTTTCACACCAAAGGCATGTGTCTTATCCATTGCGCCATCACCTAAAATAAACTGTTTTCAAAATCTGGCTTTCAAAAAAAAAGTGGACTTGCTCCATATCAGGGGTAAGTTGAGCCACATGGGGGTCGGGGGCATCAACGTAGGGATGGGAGAAATAACCGATTCTTAGATGCATTGCGATGCGGACGTGGAAGATTATGAATCGATTAATAAATATCTAAAAATCGATTATTTAAATGTTAATTATTAACGTAATGTTGACGGAACGCAATAGGCGGAACTCACGTAAGTGCAGCGCCTGGACCGTCTGTGGAGCGCACGCAGCAGTCTGTATTTGGCACACCACCGCTGTGGAATGAATAACCCCCCACTAAAATGTCACACAATCATTAAAATAAGTGTGCAAGTAATGATTTTAATTCGCACACGCACGGTGACACGCTTGGCAGCTCCCTGCGTATCTTGTGTGCGAGGCCGAGCGAATGAGAGAGAGAGAGCGGCAGAACATGACGCTGAAAGTTAGCGGAGGAAAATATTAGCAGTAAGTTTCTGACTGGTAGTAAACGTGCAGCGTAGGTCGCAGTGTGTCCGTCAATAAAAGCCTGTAGTTTCCCCAACAGCTGGAAACGTGAAGGCTGTTGGCGCTAGCTAACATCTTTACTGTACAAGGGCCTTCAGCGTCACAGCCCCCACCCGCTGGAAGTCACCCCCACAGAGATCCGAAATGCTCCCTGTCTGGACACTTTCAAAATCTACTAAAAACCCAGCTCTTTACCCAGGCATTCAATCCTGAATTACTTTTTATTGTTCTGTCACTGTAACTATGTGTAAAGTGTCCTTGGGTCCCATGAAAGGCGCTAAAAATATTTATTTATTTATGTAACGTTAGCTAAATTAGTAACAAAGTAATATTAATTATCAGCTGTATGTCATTACCAACTAACATACTAGTCAAGTGTTGAGAACATCTGGTACAAGCTTAGACTAAACTGGTGTCCAGCTCTGTCCTGTACACATACTGTACATCCTGATAATTATTAGTTTTCAGAGGAGTCTGACAACTGGTTGTTAATGAAATGAAGGACCATGGAAGTCATTTTAAGCTAATTAGGAGATGTTTCTTTTGGATTTTAATGTGCAAATTAAAAGCTTAGTAATTATCCAGGGATCTTGTATAGAAAATATGATAATCGTTTTATAATCAAATCGCAGCCCTCTGAATTGTAATCGAATCGTAAGGTGCCCAGAGATTCCTACCGCTACATCAATGTAATTTTATCATGCAAACTTAAACATCAGGTCCAAACATTTAATTGCATTTAGATAGTGAAACACTGCAGCTGTGTCTCCTAGTATAGTTTTAAAGTAATCCTGTTGATCGTCATGTCCCGAGCCACCTGATGAATGGACTTCCCATTTTTGTACCTCTCCAAACCCACAAGAGGAGTTGAAGCCCGTCTGTCTTCCAGTCATAGAAGCATGACATGATGGTTTCTGGTCTAAAATGCATTATGTCCCATCATTTTGCTGATGCATAAGAATACAATGTAAAATTACAGTAAAATATCTGGCTCAACTTCCCCCAGGTCATTTTAACAAACTTGTGTCATCCAGCAGTTTACTTTTCAAAGATTGACTTTTCAAAAATGTGTATTCATATAAACAATTTTGTGTGTGGTTGCTGAGAAACAAGGGGTGGCTCAACGTCCCCTTAGGCTCAAATCACCCCGCTCTCTCCTACACGCTGCGGCTTGGTCGTGCCGCATTTCCTCTTAGCCAGCAGGATTCAGGGTGTTGGTAAATCTGGCCCTGTGTGTACAAAGATCACAAGTACACAGAAATGCTAATAAACAGTATAAACTACAGCTTTCACCAAGTGTTGATACTCAGAGCAGCCATCTTGGATCAACGAAGTCGGGGTAGTGCAGTTCTCCCAACTTTCCAAGTCAGAAAGTCCCTTTGAAATTTCCGACTTTGAACTCGGAAATTCCGACTTCCCATGTCAAATGGATCGCATCATGATTTGGACCACATAATGAAAGTGGCCCAAATCCAAAAGATCAGATTCCATGTGAATTGGGCTGTTTACACTAATCAGATCTGAGTCACATTTGAACAAATAAAAAAAACTAATTTGCGTCATTTTGGGTCTGAACGCAGCCTACTTTAAGGAAATATTTAAAGAAACATTTGAAGCAGGAATACAGAACAAGGAAGAAACCCTCCCAGAACGAATGGCTTCTCCCACTTTGGAAGTAACCAAAGTAACAGCCGACATTGTTGTGGTTTTGTTATCTTTATTGTGTTGACAGAATTTTCTAGAAAGTGTTTGAGTAATTGGTGGCTGACAGTGCTTTTGTCCTTAATTGGTCTCCAGTGTGTTTGTGCTCATTTGCATTCACGCTGCCTTTGTTTTGTTATTGCACTCATCCCAATTACCTCGTTTATAGCAAGAGGGTCATCATCTGACTTTGACCCATCTAAACAATGATGTGCTATGAGAGAAACACGTGAATACAGATAGATTGGGGCAGATTTATGATGAGCTCTTTGGTTTAAGTGTGGCCTCCGGTCATCTGAACATACAGATCCACCGCCAGCTACGGGCTTGGGTGTTTAAAGAGGTTTTGTGAAGTCTTTCTGATTGAGATTAAAAAGCAGAGCTCGTTGAACATATTGTGTGATTAATTTCCTGTCGTGTATCAGGAAAATGTGCTGACAGCTTCCAGAGCTGCGCTGCTACCTGAGCACTTGGGTTTCACTCATGAGATGAATAATTAAAGCCCAGATGTTGTGAAGTCATAAAGCACAGATTGTGTTTATAAACATTTTCCACCGTTGCAGTTTTAAAGATTAATGTGCAGCGTTTAGTTCTGGGGAGAGGACAATAGACACGTTGACGAGGGCTGACAGACTTGTGGCGTTTTTTTGAGGTTTGTTTGATGGAAATTTGCTGCGACATCAGCTAATGTGACAAGCTATAGTTTGATGGGGGATTCAGCTTTCTGAGAACATTGTCAGTCAAGAGACTAAAAAAGCTGTGATTTAATAAAAAAAGGAAGAGGAGGAAACAATGAGGATATAAACAAATATGTTAGAGGAGAACATCACAGATCAGCTTCTGTGGGGTTTAAAATCTTACTTTAAACTTTGACTCTCATTTAAAGTGCTACCAAAAGTTTTTTAGTTTGCAGATTTTTATTCCACTACACAAAACCAGAGCAGCTGATTTAAGTGATCAGCACCTTCAATCAGGGGAGGATAATCGGTGAAATCAGCCGCTGCTTGTTTTCCACCAAACTGCTGGGACTGCAGCATTAATGCAGCTCGCAGCGAGAGAAAGCCACTGAAGGGGAGGAGTAACGAGGAATGATAATGCTGTGGGATAATAGCGCGCCACCGATCCGAACGTCGAGCAGAAAAGGTCATCTGACGCAACTGGAGACGAGAAAAGAACCGCTGAGCAAATTAAACACTTTAAATCTAATAAAGTGGGACTGTCGCCGTGGCTGGAATGACAAAGGTCAAAAGTAGTGGCAGAAACCTAAACTCACTGCCTGTGTGTGCAAATTAACTACACAACACCAGAACACCAGACAGACAGAATCTGTTTGGCTTTGCAAAATAAATCACAGCGTACTTTTTATCATACCTAAAAAAAATGTAATAATAAAAAGTCATTGCTTGTTTTATCCTGAGACAGAAACTACATGACATATTTTTGTGTCTTTTAAATGTTTCTATTAGATGTTATTGTTTGTAGAAAAATGAGGTAATCCCAGTCAAAACTGGTGCAGTCTGTTTTCAGCCTGTTCCTCTCAGTGTCCGGCTAAAGTGCATATTTTTTGACACCTACAGCAACAAATCTGCTCTGCATATCACGCCGTGACACCTGGGTGACAGTGAAAGGGTTATTTTGCTTTTGTATGAATGCTGCATGCTTGGTGTGTTTTTTATTGGTCTGTCTGTTTGTGCTGTCTCTTTCTCACTTCAGTTCAATGCGGGTTGGCTTTACTCGCATGACGTTAGCTTACAACACATTCTCACTTCCGACTCATCACGTATTGACGCTTGCTCGAGGCCCTTTAGCGTCATTTTTAGACTTTCAGATTTTTAGACGTCTTTTCTGTTAATTATCATATACCTGCCTTTACCGTCAAAAACTGACGCTACCCAGTGCGTTACAAACGGACGCCGATGGGTGTTGACCGTGCGTCCATATGTGACAAGTTGGGGAGTGAGAATGGGTTGCAGCAGAAAGTCGCATATAAACAATAAAATATAAAACTATAAAAAGGAAATTTTAAGGAAAGGAAAAACAAACAAAATCTTACATTGAAACTATGTCTTGATTTTTGACATGCAGTAACCTATTATCCTGCGAATGAACAAGTATTAAAATAACAAATAATAATAACTGTAATATCACAGTCAATTTATACAAACAACAACAATCATTTATGTTATTTGTTTAGCTCTTAGAGCGAAGGACGATTGCAGATTCAACTCCCGCTCTTAACAAATGTTTTTTCTTTTGTATTTTTTTATTACCCTCTTCAACAAAGTTGTGAAAACAAGTTATGAAGAGATTCAGGGGAATCCAATCACACTTTCAGCGTTCAGTCCTGTTTGGTTTGGCTGTTAGTACATACGGCTCAAAACTATCCAGCTGGTGCAGACGTGAAAGGTCACCGCACCATCAGGAGTCAGTAGGTGCTCTGAAGATTCGACTTTCTGTTTGGGAAAGCCTTGATGTCTGCCGTTTCAAAGGCCCGTGGAATAAGTTGTGCGGGGACTCCCTGGGGTGCTGTGATATCTGGGTGACCTCCCGATCACAAAGAGAGGATGAAAGGGACCACTTGCTGGTCCTTAACAAGGGTTTCGTAGAAAATGGGAGCACGTGCTTTAGCTCGCCATAACCAGGGCAGTTGTGCCTATTTCAGGACATCAGTGGACTGTCCAGACAGATTTATTGATTCTGGGAGTCTCCAAAAAGCCCAGACTGCCACATCACAACAGGTCTTAGACTGGGATTACTGGGGATTGAGGTGTTCGGCTCAGTCTAGTTAATGGAACAGATACTACAGGAACACTCTGATCTCTGCTTCGGGACAAGGATGGCTTTATTAGCTTTGTCCTGAAGAAGGAAACGTGTTTTTGAGTTTCTGCCAATGTGAGTTTTTTCTAACCGTGCCTTACCAAAAACAAATTCCACCGTAAATCAAATTCATTACACCAGTTCGCGGGTGCACCGCTCAAACACAGACCCACACGATGCTGAACCAGGACCAAAGACACGATCATAAAATACAGTCTGCAGTATCATCGCTAATTCATAATTCTTCTCATTCCCATCAAGATTAAAGTTTCAACTTACTCTTTTTTAGCAAATATCTCCTTTCTTCTTGCTCATGTTGACTGTGAATGATGTAATCTGCGTCCAATACAGCAGTATTTTCACAAATCTGAAACTGTGATTTAAAGAAACTTTGGTCTCTGTGGAATAATCAAGTCCAGATTGGAGAGCTCTAGGTATAGTGGCTTTGGATCTGGACCTGGTCTAATGTGGTCTACAAGTGAAAAAAGCATTGAAATCGCCCTTTAAAGTATTTTCACAAATTGGATAAAAGGTTTCACAAATCTGAAACTATGTTTGATTGAAACTTTAGCCTCTGTGGGACAATCAAGTCCAGATTTGAGATCTCTAGATATAGTGGTTTTGGATCTGGACCTGGTCTAATGTGGTCTGCATGTGGAGAAAAAGCAGTGAAATTGCCCTTATTTCAAATCTAAAATAGTGTTTCAGACAGTGTTAAGTCTTTGCCTAAAATGCACAACAGCTTTCACAGCAGTAAGAGGTGTAATAAAAACCAAATACTACTAAATATGATTCTTATTATGTTGTATAATAACATTCGGCAATGCTGCTCCTTTCTGTCTGCATCATTAACCGGTGATGATAGCTTTAGCCTCAGTCCTTTTAGTCTAACACAGGACTGAGTTCGGATTAGGCCTGTATCATGTACAGGTGCTGTTCATATAATTATAATATCATATCATCAAAAAGTTTATTTATTTCAGTAATTCCATTCAAAAAGTGAAACTTGGATATTATATTCATTCATTACACACATACTGATATATTTCAAATGTTTATTTAATTTAATTGTGATGATTAAAACTGACAACTAATGAAAATCCCAAATTATATATATAATATATATAATATCTCAGAAAATTAGAATATTACTTAAGACCAATACAATAACAGGATTTTTAGAAATGTTGGCCAACTGAAAAGTATGAACATGAAAAGTATGAGCATGTACAGCACTCAATACTTAGTTGGGGCTCCTTTTGCCTGAATTACTGCAGCAATGCGGCGTGGCATGGAGTCCATCAGTCTGTGGCACTGCTCAGGTGTTATGAGAGCCCAGGTTGCTCTGATAGTGGCCTTCAGCTCTTCTGCATTGTTGGGTCTGGCGTATCGCATCTTCCTCTTCACAATACCCCATAGATTTTCTATAGGGTTAAGGTCAGGCGAGTTTGCTGGCCAATTAAGAACAGGGATACCATGGTCCTTAAACCAGGTGCTGGTAGCTTTGGCACTGTGTGCAGGTGCCAATTCCTGTTGGAAAATGAAGTCTGGTAGACGGCTGCGTTGACCTTGGACCAACACCAGCAGATGACATGGCACCCCAAACCATCACTGACTGTGGAAACTCTACACTGGACTTCAAGCAACGTGGATTCTGTGCCTCTCCTCTCTTCCTCCAGACTCTGGGGCCTTGATTTCCAAAGGAAATGCAAAATTTACTTTCATCAGAGAACATAACTTTGGACCACTCAGCAGCAGTCCAGTCCTTTTTGTCTTTAGCCCAGGCGAGACGCTTCTGACGCTGTGTCTTGTTCAAGAGTGGCTTGACACAAGGAATGCGACAGCTGAAACCCATGTCTTGCATACGTCTGTGCGTGGTGGTTCTTGAAGCACTGACTCCAGCTGCAGTCCACTCTTTGTGAATCTCCCCCACATTTTTGAATGGCTTTTGTTTCACAATCCTCTCCAG
>NC_060162.1:2084604-2109953 GCF_021292245.1 Micropterus dolomieu
AAACTCTACACTGGACTTCAAGCAACGTGGATTCTGTGCCTCTCCTCTCTTCCTCCAGACTCTGGGGCCTTGATTTCCAAAGGAAATGCAAAATTTACTTTCATCAGAGAACATAACTTTGGACCACTCAGCAGCAGTCCAGTCCTTTTTGTCTTTAGCCCAGGCGAGACGCTTCTGACGCTGTGTCTTGTTCAAGAGTGGCTTGACACAAGGAATGCGACAGCTGAAACCCATGTCTTGCATACGTCTGTGCGTGGTGGTTCTTGAAGCACTGACTCCAGCTGCAGTCCACTCTTTGTGAATCTCCCCCACATTTTTGAATGGCTTTTGTTTCACAATCCTCTCCAGGGTGCGGTTATCCCTATTGCTTGTACACTTTTTTCTACCACATCTTTTCCTTCCCTTCGCCTCCATTAATGTGCTTGGACACAGAGCTCTGTGAACAGCCAGCCTCTTTAGCAATGACCTTTTGTGTCTTGCCCTCCTTGTGCAAGGTGTCAGTGGTCGTCTCTTGGACAGCTGTCAAGTCAGCAGTCTTCCCCATGATTGTGTAACCTACAGAACTAGACTGAGAGACCATTTAAAGGCCTTTGCAGGTGTTTTGAGTTAATTAGCTGATTAGAGTGTGGCACCAGGTGTCTTCAATATAGAAAATTTCACAATATTCTAATTTTCTGAGATACTGATTTTGGGGTTTTCATTAGTTGACAGTTATAATGATCAAAATTAAAAGGAATGAACACTTGAAATATACCAGTCTGTGTGGAATGAATAATATACATTATACAAGTTTCACTTTTTGAATGGAATTACTGAAATAAATCAACTTTTTGATGATATTCTAATTATATGACCAGCACCTGTATGTAGCCATGCTTGCTGTGCAGCACAGTACACATACTCCTAAGCAGTGTTCCTATACAGTTTATACTGTTTAAGCTGGACAGACATTGTATAGTGGACTTGTAAATTGGTAATTCATCATTTATCTGCATGGCTAAAACGGACGTATGCTCACACTGTGTGATTCCTTCAACTGGCCACAAGATTTTATTTATTTAAACAAGATAGATGCGTCCTCAAAAATGCTGACAAAAAATAAAGATATGGAGTCGTATCCGTCTGAGAAGATGTGGACAGCCTGGTCTGTCAGTTGTGCAGCAAAGTTCAGTTTAATTTCTGTCACTGTCCGAGTTCAACGTGTAAAAAACTGCTTCGGTAATACTGGAGCAAGCTCACTACAGTTTACCACAGATCTTTTGACAGCAGCGATGTGGGGAAATCAGATTACAGAACCGCTCAAACTGCAAAACAGCCAAACCAAATTCGCAAGAAATCCACATGATTGACAGAGCAGATTGATTTCAAATCAGACACCTAATCTAACAGTTTTTTTGAGACTGTCTTCACCAGAAAAACAACAACACAGGTTGTTTGTGCAGCACGTTATTGTGGCAGCAACCTGTACAACTGTAGCAAAGGAGAAATTCAGGTGACTCATTATCAATAGGAAGACCTCATTTGGCTGAACGTCTGTGCAAGGAGGGCTTTTTTTTCCACCAAAAAACATGGTGGTTAAATCAGAGATCTTTTGGTAAATCAAATGAGAGCAAAATCAATTGTTTTAAATGTCAGATTGAATGATTTACAAGTGTCAGCTGGGGAGTTTTCGTTATGTTCTTGATTTACTGTCGATTTGGTTGTTTTAAAGGTGTTTATCTGTGTTAAGTTTGGGTCAGTGTTGGAGTGTTGTTCACCCCATGTAGCTGCCAAAGGGTGGGGCCTAACAACAAGTATGATCTGTTTTGGAGCTCCACTTTGTGTGGACTTGTGACTACATCCAAAAGTGACCTGAGTGTAGGGCTGCAACTACCGATGATGTTGATTGTCGAATAATCTGGCAATTATTTTCCCGAGTAATCAGTTAGTTGTTTGGTCAATAAAATGTCAGAAAATAGTGAAAAAAGTTGAGCAGTGTTTCCTAAAGCGTCCTCAAATATCTTGATTTGTCCACAACCCAAATATATTCAGTTTACTGTAGCCATGTTTCCATCAAAGTTTTTTAATGTGCATTTTGAAGTATCGCAGTAGAAAAGGTTGATGGAAACGGCAAAATTAGAATGAAAAAAATCCTTAATTTTGCTAAAAGGTTTTTACGGTCGCGTGAGGTGGTTTTTGCCTTTGTTGAAAAAGAGTAAATGCACTAAATGGGAGATGGAAACACTTTTTCCGAATAAGTCGGCTGTTTCTGCTATCGGTGTCTTGCCCGGTTGTGCAGAGTTCTGCACGCCTGCCAAGAATTTCCGGCACCTCGCAGCTGGTAACGCTCCTTTGTGATGAGGAAAGGTGGATGCAAATCTGGGCAGGTAGCCTTCATCATCTGTTCTGCCGAATTATGCATTCACCTCTTAAAGGTCCTTTTTAGATCCTTTGCTCTGTATATCTTAATGAATGCTACTTCTACTGAGTGTAATAAAATACATACTTATTTGATGAACCCCACATAAGTATATTATAGCGTTTAAAAGCATTATTTGGAGATGCATGCAAAACTCTGCATTGCACCGGATATTCCCATAACGTGCGGAGACATGGCTGTTAGCAACTTCCTCACATTTCTGAGGACCTCTCTCCATTTTTCTAAGATCAATGGCCATCAGGTTCATGCGACTGGTTTCTGGTTTGGAACCCATACGTCTTTACAGCCATGTGTAACGTCAACTACTGACGTAACTACGCTCACCGTAGCCTGGTTTATTCGCTCCAAACCAGCTGATGGAAACGCACATATTTTCCCAACACATTCTCACTCCGGACTCGTCACATATTGACGCTCAGTCAAGACCCTTTGCCGTCGCCTTTTAACGCCCTGGGTACCCCTTTGCGTCATTTATTGACGTTTAGGGCTCCGCGAGTCAAGTTAGCAATGCTTAGCAACAATAAATATGCAACGTCCGGTTACACTTTCAAAATAAAACCCTAGCATTACAAAACATTGCCTTTTTGAAACGGCGCGTTATTAAAGTCATGAAACGTTGCAGTTTGGTTGGGTTTAGGCAACAAAACTACTTGGTTAAGGTTAGGAAGAGACCCCGGTTTTGGTTAAAATAACTACATACGTCAGGTAACACTTAAGTTAACTAACGTAACTTGCCTCCATCCATCCATCCATCCATCCATCCATCCATCCATCGTCAGCAGCTTATCCTGCGTACAGGGTCGCGGGTCGTAACTTGCCTAAATAAAAATATTTGATGTTAACTTTTTGTTTCACACGGGACACGAACCCTGGTCTCCTGGTTCAAAGTCCGGGTTCTGGCCCGCCATGCACCCCATCCACTTCCTTACTCAGTCTTTTGTATCATATACCCGCCTTGGGCTTCCCCCAATATGTTGAACTGTGACGGTAAACGGATCCCCAGTGAGTCACAAACTGATGACTATGGCTCTTGATATGTGACGACTTGGGAGTGAAAATGGGTTGATTTCGCAATGACCATTAGATGGAAACATGGCTTGTCACATAAGAGCAAAGAAACAAGAAAATAGTCACATTTACGAACCTGGGATTTGAAATCAAACTGATTTAATCAACTACCAGAATAATTGAAAATTAATCAATTAATCTGCCTGTTTCATTTACTTTATATTTATACCCACCCTGGGAGTTTCAGGCCGTCGTGTTGCTGGTTTGAACTCCCTGACAGTGCAGGAAATGACCTGTGGCAGCAGCAACCGGGTGACGCACTCTGTTTCATCAGTGTTGATGTGCCTCTGTTATCAGGTGGATGACTGAAGCCATGAATATTAGACGCCAGAAATTTCATTAAACTCTTCATTGCGTTTCCCCCTGTGTTTCCATTTGTAGCTGCAATGCTGGTTCTCACTCCCCATTAATATACACAGACACACATACAAACCCGTCTCGCGGAGGAGTCCTGGCAACCTTAAACGCCACATGTTGCTGAAGCAGCGCTCGCCTTATTAGCAACACGGTGTGTGTGTGTGTGTGTGTGTGTGTGTGCATATTTTTGTGCTTCTTACAAATTAGCTGGTAACTGCGGGAGGAAAACAGGAGCGAATGTGTGTCTGTTCATTTGACAGAGGAGGTGAGGGTTGTGAAAAGGGGAAAGATGGAGGAGGAACTCAATAGTCCTCAGTGGCTGCACACTTTCATTGCCACTCCCAACACAAGGACGGATGAGGTTGGAAAGCAACGTCAGAAAAGGCTTCACCAGCGCTGAAAGGGGGAACCTGATAACAATGGAGATCCTTTTGTGGGGTTTGTGTGTGTTTTTCCTTTGCTGCTCTGTTTAATTTGTATTCTAGGAGTTGGTCGCTGTTTTCAAGACTGGCTGCAACTGTATCTGGAATACATTCCCTGTCTACCATGTCCGTTCCCCATGGAGACACTCACTCTGATAACCGCACACACACACAGCACGACTCGGCTGGCTGAATTCTCAGACGCTACCCAGACAGTTTCTGGTAGCATCAACAAGACGGGGCAGGTTTTGATTTCAGGTGCAGGAGTTAACAGGTTTTGTCCTGATCTTATCTAGGAAGAACACTGACAGCTGAATTAATCATATTAAAAGCTAATTCCAGTTGACCGTAAAATTTGACCGTTATTTATTTACTAAAGTCACTGAACTCACCCTGATTATATTTTGTCAGGTGTTTAATTCCTTTCACACAAAACTACTATTTATTTCAACAAGTATGAATAGTACTTGTGTCAAAATGATCCTATCAAATAACATATCAATTACAAATCATTCATTAGCTCCGACAGATGGCTTAGGCACTTTTATTTTGCAGGCAGGAACGTAACGAAAACAAGCACGCCCAACAACACTGTGCAGGATGAGGGAAATGTGGCAGAAGTTAGCAGACAGAGAGATGAACTTCACATGACAGGATTCACAACTTGGATTAGCTAAATTTTGCTAAAGTTCAATATTCACTACCCAGTCTGTTTTTGACTGAAGCAGCACAGAGCAGATGAACCAGGGAGGTAGTCAGACACAGAACGGCATAATAGAGAATCCAGTCCTATTTTCAAAATAAAACATCTTTGCAGACACTTGATCACACATCAACAATAAACACAGATAAAACCAAAAAATGAAACAATTTCTCTACGTAGCCTACTTAACCATGGTTGAAGCACAGAAATCAGGGACAAGTGAACAAATAAGTTAAATCTGAAAACGTTAGCTCCAATGAGGTATGTATTTCATGTCTTTTATTTATTTTTCTGTGCAACACTCTGTGTCCAACAAAAATAGAAACATCTAGCTAGCTTTTGAGAGACTTTCAGGAGCCCATTGTGGGCTGGCCTAGACTTCATCCCTCCTTTTGTTCTTTTTGGACAGACCTCCAGACTCCCATTGTTTGATTAAACCTTTGCTAACTTACTAAAATAAAAAATAATAAAATAAATAAATTAATGTGCTTATAACCAATCCTCGGGTGTGATGTCCTTTGATATGTTGCTGGTCACACTAGAGTTTGATTTTTGTTGTGACCGTAACACCAGCGCTGTGAAAAAAAGCTTCATATCACAGCTAACCAAGCTAGCTAGCGTCATCATCTCGTCCAAATATGGTCACGTCTGGTTCCAAAAAAATAAGATGGTGACGGCCGAAATGCCAAACTCGGGGCGTCAAAATTGAGGCCCGCAAACTAACAAGCATTTATCAGCACCGCCTTAAAAACACTCCCAGATCTCAGAAATCCACTCGTATGTTTTTATCATCATCATTTGAATAAACTACATAAATAAGATCCATGATGTGATGTTATCCTTTAAGTTTACAAACTCAGGACAACTTGAGCATCAGTGTTCGTCATTAAGGTGCTCGCTGAAGCCAGATTCTGGTGAAATGCAGCATTTTGTGACCTCAGATGTGTCTGCCTGGCAAATCCAGGCGCTGGGCGAGCTGATTTAATGATTTCCTGTGTGAGAACTGATGAGTGCCAACACACACACACACACACACACACACACACACACACAGTGATCGATGTTATCTAAGAATTAACGCTTGAACTGCGCTCGAGGGCAGCGAGTGGAATGACCTGAAACTGAGAGCAGAGCTGCGATCGAACCGACCAATCACAGATGACCTCGGAGCAGATGTAGATCACACACACACACACTGAAACACACATATTGTAAACACACTTATTAGCATCCGCATCGTTTCCACTCTCACGTACACTGTTTTCAGCACTAACATTAAAAGCACTCAGCCTCATTAAACTGATCATCTTTTCACATTTTGGAGAACGTGCGACATCAAGGAGAAAAAATAATCATCCCCAGTGTTTATCAAACTAATGGCTTGATTAATAAGGACTAATTTTCACTGAGTTTAAGGATTAAATGACAACATCCTTCAACTAATGATGCAGAAGACTGAACGCAGCATTTCCAGAGAAAGTTAATTAAAGTTAAGTCATTAAACCTGGCTGATTGGAAAAGCAGTGAACAGGAAATAAGTGCCGGTGAAAACAAATTTGGTGTTTTAAAAACATCCAAAGTACCAACCAGGTTGAAGGGAAAACAATTCTCGACTTAAACTTTATCAGCCAGTATCGAGTATCTTCTGTCTCGTGGGTGTGAAGATAAACCGACGAGGCTCGGTCATTTCACGTGTTGTCACAACGCCTTTCTTGATTTTGTTTGTGCGTCATTTCACATAATTTAGTCTCTACCGACTTATATTGATTCATTTTAAATGCTATTGTATAAGACATAAATAATGTTATGGGATTATTTTCCTATCTTTATTCAAGAGCGTGCCCTTTCAATCTAACAGCATGACTTATTGATTTCACCTTCAGATGTTGAAATGCTTTTGGTTAAAACTCTGCCCTCGCGCTCAAACAGCTGCGGCTTGTGGGTTAGATTTGCTCTGCGTCTGCTCAGATATTATCTTATTTTAGAGCATCTGGTGCGGGTGGCTACTCTTTAGCAGGGTTCATTTATTATATACTTCCTTTGCTTTCTTTACAATGTTTGGAATTAAACTGTTAAGCACTTGGACAGAAAGGGACTTCCCGGCCTGCATAAGTTCCTAATTATAATAATAATAATAAATTTACTTTATTCGCTCTATATTTGCTCCCCCTCATATTCGACAGGCAGACACAGTAACATCTTTTACAATCGAGGAACAAAAGCACATCAGCAGAACATTGTGGCTACGTACCGCAGGCTGTTTACGTCCTCTAACTGATGTCTTATAACATTCATGTTCCTTTCACTCTCACGCTGATAATATTTTGCACACACATAACTGATATTAAGCGGGCATCAGGTGGATTTAGCACCGATTTCCTCATTAGCATACTAGTTGATGTGCTTTTAACTTGCAAAACTTCGATATTAATCTCACATCTGCATCACAGACAGTCCGTTATAGTCCTACACATTCATTATACGTTTGTGTCACCACGTTTATACATCTTTTCACCACTTTCGTGCATTTTATTTGCTTTTAAATGCATAAATGGTCTTTCCCCACCACTACATTCTCTCAGATCAGCTGATCAAGTCTGCCTAATGCTGTGGCAGCTACAAACCTGTAGAATGATCTTACCTCTATCTGTTTTTAAATCTCTTCTTAAAACCTCCTTTCCTTGGCATTTGACACCTTTATTTATATTATTTTGTCACCAATGAGGGATGTATTTCATGTCTTTTATTTATTTTTTGTACAACACTATGTGTCCAACAAAAATAGAAACATCTAGCTAGCTTTTGACAAGGTTATTCACATCAAAAAATCTGAGAGACATTCGGGAGCACACAGAAGCAGCGGCTGTATGAGTGCGAGGGTTAGGGTTTAGAGGGATTTTTTATTACAGAATCTGAAGGTGAGATCAATAAGTCATGCTCTCATATTGAGAGACCACGCTCTTGAATAAAGGACGGGGTTAGGGGTGGATGGACGTGTCAAACAAACACAGGTCTTTCACCCAGGAAGTCGCTGTTTGTGTGAAACCAAAGGATTTATTTTAACATGCGTACATAAATTGACTTACATAACTTAGTTAACTTAAGTAACTTAACTAACCATATAAAACGGAGCAGTTGATAATATATTTTTTTGTAATTATTGCAAATCACCGCAACCACATGATGTCCTTGAGCGTCATAAATGTGGACAACAAGTATCAGGCTGATGGCAGCAGTATGCGAGATCGGATTCACACACTCACACGACCAAACACAAGATCTTACACTTGGCAGAGATAAAGATTGAGGCATTCTGATACACAACCACAGTCCGACCCAAATTTTGCATTAAATTAGGGGGAAAAAACAATGCAGCTGTCACAAAGCTGTGCCTCCGGTGTGTGCGTGCTCGAGTCACAGACCTGCTTCAAGCCACAACATCCCCACACTGACAAAAATGTGTAGCCTGAAACCTTCACATTGCATCATCTCTCTGCAAAACACACAACTGTATCATCCAATATTCCACCGGCGCCTCCAGCTTCGCTCCTCATGTAAGACGGCGGCATGCGCTGACAATTAGGTCGGCAGTAAACAAGGCAAGTGACACTAACATTAGGAACCGATGCTAGTTTCAGCTATTTAACCTGCCATTTTACCTGTGTTAAGAAATCAATGTCTCGATGAGTGCTGAAAGCTCAAGCAGGTCAAACAGCCAGATGGATCTTACTAATTTATTAACAAAAAACACTAAAGGGTACAAACTTCCAAATGAAAACAGTCAATCCAAACAATCGAACACGGGAATCCAAAAGGCAACGAAAAGTCCAACAAAAATCAGAGAACACAGAGAAGGAAATCAAACAGGCAGACGCATTCAACACAATGACAAAAGCTTCATGACAAACAACGGACAAGCAAACATCAAGGGAACACACGGACAAAATATACTGACGGACAAACACACAAGCAGACAAAGGCCCAATCTCCACCCTAAACCCTGAACCCTCCTCACAGACTTAGCTGACATCACCTGGTAAGTGCTTCAGTGCAAGAAGCTGCAAGTGCCCGAAATGGTTTAATGGGACTTTATTTATTTTGTATTTTTTACTTTCTTCACGGCCGAGACACCGAAGGGACAGACTGTCTGATTTGAACATGTTCCAGGATCTGGCTGAGTAAACTGATTATCTGAAAATTACCTGTGTGGACAAGAAGTCCTTTTCAGGGACTCCGGTTGTACAACAGTGCAATAAGAGAATGCCTGATTTATATGTCCTGCAGGCTCTTGCCCTACAGTTGTTATAAATGATCTCTATTTGTCAATAATCAATGTACTATTGTTGGTCAAAACAGCATCATTAAACAAAAACTAAAATAAACAGTTTAATAAGTAGTATGTGTAATAAGGTAATTTCATGTGTACCATCTTAAATCCATGGAAAGTTTTTTTCTAACCATGTAAACGTCTTGGTTGGTTCTATGCTTGTTTGTTTAATCTTCTTACTCTTCTTCTTCTTCTTCTCTCGTAAGGCGCATTTTTCTCTGGCTTCCGGTTGTCCCCTGGTGTATCACGTCAGACTGCTATGAACGGCGGGCAATTCCCTCAGGCAAAGTCTGCAGAAATGTGGACTTTGTGCAAATAGGGTTCAAAATGTCGAGAGAGAGCGCTTGATGATTTGACAGAGGGACGCCCTCATGGACTCATTGGGAACGCACCTCAATGTCTGTGCGCTTGGAGATTGGGATTCAGGTGGGACACATCAGGACCAGACAAATATACGACTTTACCAAAATAAAACAGGAACAAGCAGACATACGGACAAAACAAACAAGCCATACAGACCAAATCCTGACAATCAGTTTCACCCCGGTGACAGTAAACAAACTACTACATCTGTCAAATGTGAAAAGAATTCGGATTTTATTCTATTTATTCTATTCTATTTTTGCTGCTAGCCGCGTCGACCAGCACAGAGCAGATCCAGGCAGGAAGTCAGACACAGAACGGCAGAGAGAATCCGGTCAATTTTCAAAATAAAAACTAGACTCACGATCGTAAAAGAACGATAAACACACATGGACACAAAAGGACATCATTAGACTACGTAGCCTACTTAATCAAAGTAGAAGCACAAAATGCACTGACACTGATTACAAAAACAACTACATCTAAACATGTCCACAATATAAGGCAAAACGCTCTGATTCTGGAAAGCTCCTGTGAAGAAGGTAGAAGAAGCACGAAAATGACAAATTAATAACAAGTCAATAACGTGAAGCAGGCTGCACGGTCTGCTGCTGAAACGCTTCTGAGAAGCTTCCAGTGGACTTTGACAAGATGGACGCATCAAAACCGTGACCCCTGTTTCCATCCAGGGGCTCAGTGTGGAGGATTACAAATACCTGGGAGTGCACATGGAGAATAAAGTGGACTGGGCCAAGAACACAGATGCTGAGGATGTTTTATGAGTCTGTGGTGTTGGGTGGGCAGTGTTTGCTGTTGCATGCTGGGGCAGGAGGTTGAGGGTAGCGGACGCTAACAGACTCAACAAACTGATCCGCAAGGCCGCCTTTTATTGTGGCCAGCCCAAGGCCTTTTATTGTGGCCAGCCTGAGGCCTTTTATTGTGGCCAGCCCAAGGCCTTTTATTGTGGCCAGCCTGAGGCCTTTTATTGTGGCCAGCCTAAGGCCTTTTATTGTGGCCAGCCTGAGGCCTTTTATTGTGGCCAGCCTAAGGCACACCTGTGCAATCCCCATGCTGTCTGATCAGCATCTTGATATGCCACACCTGTCAGGTGGATGGATTATCTCGCCAAAGGAGAAGTGCTCACTAACACAGATTTTGACAGATTTGTGAACAATATTTGAGAGAAATAGGCCTTTTGTGTACAAATAGAAAGTCTTAGATATTTGAGTTCAGCTCATAATGAATGGGGGTAAAAACAAAAGTGTTAAGTTTATAATTTTGTTCAGTGTAAGTAACAAATCATTGTTGACTTTTAAAAACCTGGGAAACAGTCTCCTGGGTGCAAGTCCGGTTTCTGTCCCACCCGTCCACCCCAGCCACCTCCTTATTCAGTCATTTTAGCGTTGAACAATGGTGGTAAAGGGCTTCTCCCAGTGCGTTGAACTACAACACTACCATGTGCGTTGGTACCAGACGGTTGCTGTTCGACGCTCTGGGAATGAGAACAGGCTGGAAAGAGAGACACCACGAGTAAATCCGTGTGCAGCCTCCTTCAACACCTGTGAAAGATCTGCTCTGCTTTTGGTTTAAGGCTCAAAACTTGAAGCTCTAACGTCGTGGTTTGAAACCTTCGAGCCTCAGCTGGTGTGTGTGTGTGTGTGTCAGAAACAGGTGCTACTGCAGCGAGGCATGACCAGCTCAGCTGAGCAGATGGCATCATCTGTGGGCTCTTTCTCCTTCACACCACCCCGTCCTGCACCCCCACTCCCGTCCTCCATCATGACCAGACTGTTGGTGCAGCTGTGCTTCTTCTCTCCACCTTCCATTTGCTGCTGTGTTAACTTTACTTTCATCCATCTCTTTTCTCATCAGCCTCTGTGATTCCTGCTTCTCTGTAAAGACACGGCATGTAACTGTCTCTGTGTTTTCCCTCGGGGCAACACGTATGATTAATGAGCGATAAATCCGGTTTCTCAACCATATAAAGTGTTTCCCTATGAGACAACAACGCCAAAGCAAATCTAGGACAGCGTATTTTTCAACAACATGTGCTACAGTGAGCAAAGCACTTTTTAATGATCTCACCACCACATGTATGCAAGACTCATACCACAAACGCCCATCAGAAAACACATATTTGAAAAGTTATTTTTGTGTTCACCATCATCTTCATCACGTGTTCCCAGCTGGGTAAGATTTCATGACTTTAGAGTGTTGTCTGATGTGCAAAAGTGAGACAAACAGAGCCACAACTAGCACAATATATCCGCCCGGCCGCTTAAAACTGATATGAGCTCATCACAGATATAACATGTGTATATATATATATTTATATATACATCCCTGCCTGCATTGGGACAGGCCTTTAATTCCTCTCACACAAAACTTGCTCAGCAAAAACGGGAAATGTACTATTAAACTGTTTATTTAAACCAGTAGAGAAAAAGCGAGAGAAAGACCGCTATCAAAGTAGCCAAAGGGTGAAAGCCAAAAGTTTTTCTTATGAAAACCCGAGATTATTTTTATCAGTGGACCTTTACGGATTGAAGGAATATAAATGGACATATGTTCGGACTTTATGACGCTTCAAAAGTCCACACTTCATTGTTGTCTCTCGTTTAACATATAATGCCGGTAAATCTGAATGAATAATTCTTTGGCGCTCGTTGTTTCCGTAAAATGACCTAAACGATTGATTTGGGGAGAATCTATTCATTCTAACGACGTGTAGCATGTCCATACTGACAAAAGTTTAAATATTTATATTTGTACGTGCGATCTAAGCAGCTTAGCTCAAGCGGGTGAGCCGGCGGGCTTTAAGAGGTTTTATACATCCAAAAACCAGACCAGGCTTCTAATTGAGACTTGCGTTTGTTTGTCAAAATGTACAGCCGCACCAGGCCAGTAAAAGGGACAGGTTTTTAATAAGAGTCAGTACAGAAATACCACGGATATGTTTAAGGTATCAAAAGTCAAAGTCAACTTCATTATTGAATTTCTCCACATGTACCAGACATACAGAGGAATCAAAAAGACGTTTCTCACTATCCCACAGTGAAATACATAACTAAAATGCACAAACAACAAACGACTAAGATGATTTGAAAAAAACAAAAAATTCAGCAAAGAAGAGAAACTTCCTGTATGATATAATAGTGCAGCTTTGCTATATACAAAAACGGCAGCAAACCTTTTTTTTGGTAGTATGCTGTGTATGTGCTACTATTACAACTCTAAAAACTTAATTTTTTAAAGGTGTCCTTATCAAAATGTTTATTTTATACGATTTAGGTAGGAAGATTGATAATGCTCTTTTAAACTCAAATATCAATATCTGTATTGGCCTCAAAAAGGTCAGGTTATATTAAAATACAGTTCCCATCCTGAGGATGTAGGTCATGATGCACGGGCACAAGAAATACTCAATACAACACTCTTCTAATGATGAAAAAAATCTAATATGAAATTTTTAAACGGTGCCTGTTAGGCCTCGGGGTCGGGGAATAAAACTGTGATCCTGGTATAATATACTCCTTATATTATGTAGTCCAGCATCTGTCAGGTTATAGTTGGGCTGCTGGGTGAATGGGTGGCTTGATTTCTGCTGTGAAAGCTGATGTGAGAAACCCTGACTGTCCCTGAGCAAGACACCTAGTTGCTCCAGATGTGTGCGACCGGTGACATGTACAGGAATTGTAAGTTGCTTTGGGTAAAAGCATCAGCTAAATATGTAAATGTTAGTTGCATCAGCGTAAGTAGCAGCACAGCAATTTCCCTCAGGATAAGTAAAGCTCTATCTTATCAGACTTTTTGACTTAGAGGAATATATATTGCTCACATGATTTCAAACTCCCCTCTCTATTATTATCTATAGGTTTATGAGACCTTTGCTGAACGTTTAAACCATATTTGCAGAGACGCTTGGTCACATATGTTGTGCCAAAGCTCACAGATGGACATCGGTGACAGAAAGATGACTGTCAACACCTTCTGGGATGACTGAAGCTCCCATTATAAATATGCTTGTCATACTAGCTGATCTTAGCTCGAGATGCACTTGTGCCTTGACGCTGAGTAAGAGCGTGTCCTGGTGTGTGTTCGAGGCAATGAGCCGTGCAGCCAGGAGGAGTGATGAAGCAGTCGCGGCTGCAGTAAGAAGGAATTCACAGAAAAGTAGGAATGATGTTCTTTGCTGCCACAGCTTTGGGACTTTATGTGTCTTCTTATGTGAAAATGTTTAATCCTTATGAGGATTAAATGTCCTCAAAGGGAAAAGACGGAAGAGGAAAATATTTCAGAGTCAGATCATTTCTACTGCTTTTCAGAGCTGCTTCAGAGTTAGATGTGGGTTTAGGACAGGATTAAGTGGAAATGTCAGAGTTAGTAGAGGTAAAGGTTAGGATTAGGGGGAATGTTAAGGGACTGAATACAGTTTATAACAAGTACGCAGCAGTAATACAAATGTGTGTGTGTGTGTGCTGACGTGTACATGTTTGTTAGCTGCTCCGCCGAGCAGAAACATCACCATGTGAGAGCACTCGCAGCCACAAGTCATTGAAACTCTCCTCACACTCCTGCCTGCCTCCAGTTAGCAGCGGGAGGATGAGAGGGGGGAGAAGACGAGAGGGGAGGGGGAGTGATGGGAGATAGCGATGCCAGTTGAGGCCAGAGGAAACAGACAGCTCTCTCCCTCCACACACAGAAAATCTTGCTGTGTGTTCACCACAATAACATTTCCACAACTTGTGTTTTAAAAGCCTAAATGTCATGTTAAAAGACCACATTGGTGGTTTGGCTTGTTTTAGCACATTAAAGGGTAACTTGGGTATATTTTAACCTTATTTTCACATGTCTTTGTGATTAATTGGGGCAGCATGTTTTAAAATTGGTCCAGTATTGAACGAGCGCGCTGCAGTCAACAGCAGTAAAAACAGGGCCGCAACATGATCCTTGCAGGCAGTTTCTCCAATCAAAGCAAAACTCCAGTCAATGTACGTCCACTCAAGTGCTCGTTGGCTCAGATTGAAGTGTCTGACAACATAATGGAAAGGATCCCTACAGAGGTTGAGATCCTTCTAAATATTGCTCTCGTTAAAGCCACCAGACTCCATTGATAAAAACAGTAATTTTACCTTGTAGATCAAAGGAGTTGCTGGTCTACTGCTGCCCTGGGGTGCAGAAGGTAGCATTGAACTATCTCGGTATGATGCATCATTAAACAAACATCTGAAGTACGACCGTTTCCCAAAACTGTCGCACCTTGTTGGTGTCGTGGAAATTGTATTCCTGGTGAGAGATTGAGCAAATAATTGAGTTACAACGAACCGCTGTCTTTGAAGAATTTATTTAACAAAAGACAATAAACAGAGAGGAACTACAACAGAATCAGCTGGAGCAGAGGTTCTGTCTCCTAAGACAGTCACTAACGTCTGGCCCAGAACAAACAATTGCATGATCATTTACACAGTCTGAGCATCTATGTTTTGGGGAACAAAAGGTCCTTGACTGGTCCCAGTCAAGGAAGGAGAAGAACAGCTTGTGAGGAAAACAATCAACAACCCCACATCCCTGACCTAAACCCCACACATGTGGACAGACTGGAATAACAAGAACAATAATAAAGATGGTACAGGTTAAAGATTTAAAACAATATATAAGACATAATAAAAGGAGAAAAATAGCACTCTTATAAGTACTTGCATAAAAGATTATAGTTGTAAGAAGAAAACAATTTTCTGCCCTTACAGTTGGTACAACCGTGGTTTGAACTAACATGTTTCCAGGTGTGTTCGTCTGACTTTCACAGCAGGAAACTCACAAAACGTTGACATATTCTGCCTAAATATGTCAGTTGTGACCGATATTAAGTGACATTATTATGCTAACTTATTCTTTAGGCTTTTCATATTATAGTCGCACAGACAATAAAAAGAAATTCAACAATAGAATTAATGAAATCAACATATAGGGCTGGACAATAAAACAATAATTATCTTATATAATATAATTTTTGTCAATAACAATATAACAAATGTTCAATAACTATTCAATAAATGTTTGATTTTATTCACTTGAATCATACATAAATTAGGACTTCATTAAGATGTTTATTTTGTTGAGGAAAAAGGAATGGAAAAAGCTTAATTTTACTCATTTTACCATAATGGTTTTGAATGTTTGACCTCAGATTTGTGAAGTGATCCACTGTTTTGGCAAGTGTTGACCATAAATAAGAGTTTAAACCACAATTAACCATCAGGTTTCTTTCACTCAGGAGCAAAAATCAGCCTTTAAACTCAAAAGAAATAACGATTTGATACTTGTCGTGATAAATATCAATATCGAAAGATATGAAACTTTTTATCGTGATAACATTTTTACTCATATCATCCAGCCCTAAATCAACAATTTAAATTACATAAAAATAACCTAATCAAAATTTTATTTAGCCTACATATAGGCTATAACTAGGAAGAAAAAACTAAGAACTATTAGCGTTTACAAGATATTTAGTAAAATAGGTTTAATCTGCAAGTATCTTCGTGTAAACATTTTAACACTATTATGAATCCCTTGGCCGTAACTGATATTGCAGTCTTGAGAATAACTCAGTGTGATAAGTGTCTGAGCTTGTGAATGTTCTCTATTGAGACAGATATGGGTTCGACTCCTGTGAGTTCTCTATTTATCTTTGTTATAAAGGCAAAGAAAACTCTTGGGGATTTATTCATTACAGTACTTTCATGAATTTTATGCTGTCCCTTTATATATTTATGTTTGTAATGAAGACTAGAGAACACCCATCATCCTCAGAGGCCTGGAAATGTGTCCATGAAGGTAATATTAAAAGTCTTGTCTTTACATTCTCTGTTTTGTCCTTTAACCTTTGTGGTTGGGTGACTAATATTAAATTAAGGCATTGTGAACAGATGGGTAATCTATGATTAAGACGCCTGCTGTTCGTAGATGGTCTACCGATAGGTTACTTAGTACTGAATCAATGCAGCCCTACCCATGACCCGAAAAATACATTTAAAAGTACTTTTACAACTACATTTTTTAAAAAAACTTCACCTTAAATATTTTTGTACAGCAGGATTATCTACATTCCCTGCTTACTCACATTACATCCGCCTCCTAACAGCATTTTCTGCTATCTGTGATGTAATCACCATGAACTAAGCTTCTGACCACAGGTCAGGAGCTGGAGTTCTAAGCAACTTAACAACAGTTGGTGCGAACGTTCGTCAGAACTATGGTTTCGGGGAACACCTGCGTCGCTTAACGATGGTTACCGTACCATGAAAGTTACCAACTTAGTTACCTCCGTAGTTCGAACTAGGGTTTTGGGAAACAGTTGCGTTGCAACTGCAAAGTTCCAACCAAGGAAGTTGCTACCGTAGTTAGCAACGATGCTTTTGGGAAACGCACCCCTGGTCGGTTAGTTTGTTTGTGTTATAGTGTGACTTTGGTGTATTAAAAGGGTTAAAATCTGTCTAAACAAAAATGATCTTACTCTTTAAAATTAGGTCTCTCTCTGTAGGAATCATTTCCATAATGTTGGCAGATGCTTATAATAACAACCTGAGTCCTGTTGGATTTGATTGTCGACTTTATTCCATTGTTGTCCAGAAACTACACTGAACAAAATTAAAAACACTTTTGTTTTTGCCCCCATTCAACATGAGCTGAACTCAAAGATCTAAGACTTTCTCTATGTACACAAAAGGCCTATTTCTCTCAAATATTGTTCACAAATCTGTCAGAATCTGTGTTAGTGAGCACTTCTCCTTTGCCGAGATAATCCATCCACCTCACAGGTGTGGCATATCAAGATGCTGATCAGACTGCATGGGGATTGCACAGGTGTACCTTAGGCTGGCCACAATAAAAGGCTTTAGGCTGGCCACAATAAAAGGCTTTAGGCTGGCCACAATAAAAGGCCTTAGGCTGGCCACAATAAAAGGCCACTCCAAAATGTTACAATACGAAAAATATATATCACCGGCCTTCTCAGATTAAATGTTAAATACACCGCCATGAAGCCTTATACAAGGGTGAGGTAAAGTAAATGTGCTGAAATATTCAGTACCTTTGTGCAGCTTTGATCATCTGAAAGCTTCTACTTCAAAAAAATGCAGTAAAATATTGTCTGAAACGGTGAGACACAGATGTGTGATAAGCTAGTTTAATGGATACAGCAATTAGGATGGGATTTCATTTCAAGAATATCTGTAAAAGCCTATTAATCGTCCACAAAGCCAATCATTAACTTCCAAGGCCGATCTGATAAAAAAAAAACCTCTCAGTGGAGGAGTGATCTCACAGCTCACTGTATTTCAGAGTGTGTTGGTGTGTCCACAGTGGGTCTCAGGGGGCCGTCACAGGTACGTGGGCTCTGTGCTTTTAATCCATGAATAAAAGAACAGGTGGACGTATCTCTTCACCAGCCACATCAATTGTGAAAGGAGGCAGAGAGCAGAGCTGAGAGAGAGGAGTCAAAGAATAAAGGAGGAATGCTTTTAGTGTGAACCTCAGAGCGACCATGACCCAAATGGTAACACGAGAGAACATTCAGTAATAAATTATGAGGCAGAAAAGAAATGAAAGTGAAATGAGATAAAGAAAAACAACCCCAACAAACTCCAGAATCAATGAGGTTAAACGGTAATTTATTAAAAACCTATACATGTTATATCTTTTCTATTTATCTTTTGATGTAAGATTAATTTCCTACGGTGGGATTCAGCTATGAAAACAACCTGAATGCACCGCTGAAGCTTTTACAGTGCTGAATCAGTGTTTCCCATTAATTAACGAGACCACGGCGGTCTAATTTGTTCCGCCATAGTTTTAAAATAAACCGCAAATATTTTTACACATCTCATAATAACATTTCAGACCTCTAACGTTGTGTTTTGTGGGCGCTGCTGTGAGCTGGCACACTCACACACTTTGGTCTCTGACTTTAGGCGACCACTTTTCTTTTGAGGTAACTACGGTAACGATAACGTCTGTTTCCGTCACTCGTCTGTGAGAAGGTGATTAAGCTAGCCGCACCTACATTTGGAGTGCACACGTATTAAAGCCTTTACGGTAAATCCACTGAAACGGACCAGAGCGAGCTGACAGGCAGGTTAGAGACTTTATCCTGTCAGTTTGTCTCTTTACAAAGACAAGTGTTGCAGTATGAGAGTCCGGCCTAAGGAGAGGCTGTGAAGTCTTCATGTTACGCCGTACGAGAACCACATACAACATTATTTATCAAACCGGGTCGGACTGGATGAATTTAGCGTGAGGAGGATACGCATGTGACAACGTCCGGTTTTCAAAATAAGGCGTCTATACAGGATGGAAATAAGATTAACTGGATTATATTAGTATAAAACATATTAAATGTGTCCATTAAAAAAACAACAATAAAATATTAGGGAAATTACTTATTCTATTTGCCCTGCGATGGACTGGCGACCTGTCGAGGGTGGACCCCGCCTTTCGCCCGATGTCAGCTGGGATTGGCTCCAGCCCCCCGCGACCCTGTTCGCAGGATAAGTGGTTGACGATGGATGGATGGATGGACTTATTCTATTTTCTATTCTTTGATTTAGGGTGGAAAAACGTTAAATAAATTTTTGTTTCATCACCATTTATCGCTCTACAATGGGTTTATGATCAAATAGTTTATTAGAGCACAACATTGTTTACAATAGTACAAAGTTTCATAGATTGGCTCTTAATGTGGCACCAAATTAATGCATTTAACTTTACAAAATTTACAAAATTTTCTTACGGGAGGAGGCATGCCCCAGGACCCCCCGAGAGGCCCACCCACCATGGGGAAACACTGAAAACACAAGGAGTCGACTATCTGTTTCCCAGCTGTCAATTACAGTCTTTATAAAGGATGTTACAGTGCGGAGCTATTTTCCAGGTGGAGTAATAAAAAGAATATTGAACTTTTTGGCACCATCAATCAGACCTGACCTTCGGGCCGATCGATGACCTGCTCTGTTGTTGTTTTTTTTAAGTCCAAGTGCAGCTTTGTTCCCATCCGGACCTTCATGAGGAAATGATCAAAAGACGGAAAGTGTTGGCTGAGTAAAGATGGATCACAGTTTAGGACATCGACAAGGTAACGACAGAATCAGCTACAAATGATAACAGTGTCAACCAGCAACACGTATATGGATATATATCGTTTATATGTGGTCTATATTTCACAGCTGCAGGCTGAGCTCATCCTTTTCACAAGATGTCCAACCAAGAGCAGTTTACAGAAAAATGTATTATTATTATTATTATTAGCTATGCATATGGAGCAGCTCTGTGGATGGCAGTGTTGGTCAGTCACTCCACCGCTTGGTCCAGTCTAGGGGAAAAAACAGGAGTGGATTTTCACTCCGATCCTATTCCTGAAAATCGTGAGAAAGCAGCAAAGTCCCTCATTTCAGCCAAAAAACTAAAACACTGAAACTAATAAAAACTAAACTAGAATGAAGCATTTTCAAAGAAGAAAAACTAGCAAACTTTACAAACAAATTAAAACTAAACTAAACTTGAAAACGAAATAAAAACAACTAATGAAAACAGCAAAACTATAATAACCTTGCACTGTACTTCAGTTACTTTCTTTTTATTACTATTGTTCTCGTTAATAAACAGGGTGAATGTGTGGTTACAAACCCAGTATGGATTTAATAATTAAAGCTGATTAATTAATTAAAAAGTATTTAAAAAGTCTGCTGATCCACGGAACAATCGTAGTTTTCTTTATGATGAGCATTACAGCCTCTCAGAACTGCATAACAATGACAATCTAACTTTGACAACATTAATTAGGGTAAGTTTTTGATGGATTACTTATAAGAAGGGAGGAGACTCAATCTAAAATATACAGCAAAAAAAACAACTTAAAATGTCCTTTAAAACTCCTGGTTTCTGCCTTTCAGTTAAAATAATGTCTTCAGACTAACCGAGCAGCAGCAACTCCATGTTGTTTTTTAGACTTTGTGAAAGCGGCCAACACAGGAAGTGAGTTTCTGCGGATCAATCTGACACAAACAGCTGCCCTCCGCTTCAGAGCGAGAGTGGCAGCCATCAAACTGCAGCGAGCTGAAGTCTGGATGAAGGCTTTGCATCTCCTCGTCCTCTAAATTCATCCTCCATCACGCTTCAAAACTGTTGGACCATAAATTTCTCCAAAACTCGCAGGGGCTTTGTCAGAGCGAGAACTCTGCACACCACATGACAGGAATCAATCAATCCACCCCGACCGGGCAGCGGAGCGGAGAAGCGCTGATGCGTCGAACCCAATCACAGTGCGGGAAAAAAAACACCCTTTCTATCCCACAATGCTCGGCGGCTCGTCTTTGCAGCTCTCTCTTAGACCTATTTGAGTTAAAGTACAAGAAAGACAAACACACTGACTCAACAGCCTGACAGGCGCAGCTATCAGCGTCGCGCGACGCGGATTATCACACCAACAGGCGCGGTTTGTCGACTGCGTCAACAGACCTACTTCAGTGGGATTCCCGTATCATCAAAGGCAGATAGATGAGGGAGCTGTGCGGTGGCTTAGCGAAAAGCTTTGAGGCAAATGGGAACTGAAATATTAACCTTTTAAAGAGGTTTGGCTGCAGACACACTTGATTGTGCCAATCTGCTCTGAGTGAGTTTGACAAGGCAAAGTGTCGGTGCGAGCTTGTGCGAGTGTGTGTGACTCAGTCAGATTGAAAACCCAAATTGTCACTCTAATCCCAGACAACCGTATCAAATCTCTCCTTGGATCACAATTCATCATTTGCCACGGAGCGAAAGTGAACAACATTTTCAACGCCCTTTCTAAGTACGCCGCTGGAACCGGGCTCTCAATGTAGATTAGTCTTGACAAATTCGATCTAGAAAGTTGTTTTGTTCTTACTCCTCCATGGCTCGTCATGAACACGTGGAGGTTCTGAACTTTAGTCAAGTTAAATGCTGATTTACCAACCTTAATATGCACAGTTCTGGCCTTAAAGGAATAGTCTTAATGAAGTTTTCATGACATGTTGCCTCTGGGACGTAGGGGTGACCAAGAGTCCCCGTTTACCAGGGGCAGTCCCCGGTTTTGGTGGCCTGTCCCCGTCTGGAGCTGTCCCCGGAAATCTCCCCGTGTGTTAATCACAAACTGTATAAGGCGTTAACAGACCTGAAATCAGATTTTACGTGGCCAGAAAGACTGGACAGAAGAGCATGCAAGTGTCACGCTGAAAACTGATCATCGTCCGCAGAAAACTGATTGCCGTCCGCAGGTTTGTCTTTGTGATACTTTTATGTTTCTTTTAACACAAATGTGGCCAAATCAGTATTTGCAGTTTAAAGCGTAACCAGGCCGGACATTTACCTGATTATAGGCAATAACTGAAGACTGTTCATATTTGGAAAACGAATGTAGCCTATAATTAACATGACTTACTGTTGAGTTATATATAAAATAAAATAGATCTCTTTTGCAATTATCCTCTACATTATTTAACTTGCTGTGTACCGACCAATCCAGTCTGTTTTACCTGTTGAAACACCTTTAAATGGCCAAAACAACCTATTTAATGCAGTATTCTGCTTGCCAGAAAGTGATTGCAGCCTCTATTGACTGGAAAGTTATTTCTGCCCTGAAATGACTGATTATGTTCATGTGGGTTATACTTGACAGATTATAACTCACCTAGTACTTTTTCCCCCTTAAAACACCTTTAAATGGCCAAAACAACACATGAAATACAGTATTGTACTTGTCAGAAAGTGATTGCAGCCTCTTCTTATTGACTGAAAGGTAGTTTCTGCCTCAAAATGACTTGATTTCATTCAGAAGATTTGACAGATTATAAAACCGAAATCGCTGAAATAAAAAAATAAAGCAACTAAACTCCGACTTTTGAACTACCGTTTCTCTGCACATGTAGCCTGTTTATAAGAGCAGTTACAAAATTACGTTAACGCCACTCTCTCCCGGCGAGTCCGAGCATCCGTGGCAGTAGCTGCCGGAGTTTCTTTCTAAGCAGATGAGTCAATAAATTAAATGTAGAAATGTTCGTGGTTGAAAGCTTTTACACTACTAGTTACTGGGAAAAGTAATAGTATCACAGTAACGCGTTACTGCCCAGCACCGTTCACCACATCACCAAACTAACCGACACGTGGATGAATTTTACCGTCCCACTTTCTGGTGTGATCGGACCTTCAGTCTACCTGGACTCTCAGAGGTTGTTTTTATTTGTTAAATGTATGGGACTCGGTCTGACATGAATCAGGGTTTAAAAATGCAGATCAGTATATGTAAATTACTTTTAAAACCTCAATTTCCAATGAAGTTTGCAATGTCGGATTGGCAGGTTGTCAACGCGCTCCGTGCACAGGGAACTCAGATTTAATTTTATGTCATATTTTTTTAAAGAGGTGCCAAGGGTTTTTTTTAAGTGCACAAGCAGATGGATGTCGAGTAGGTGAGATTTGTCATCGTTGGTTGCATAATGTTTTGTGTTAAGAGAGACAGGATATCAACTAATATACTTAATATGTGAATTGGTCGGCTGATGAGTAACAAGAAACGGCATATTTAGGGGTCTTTTCTCCGGTGCACAAGCGTTGCGTGAAGTTGATTGTGATTTATAAAGGGAACGTTGCTTGCAGATGTGCGTAATATTTTTTGCCGTACACTTTTAGTGAGGATTCAACGCACAGTTTTATAAATGAGGCTCCAAGACTGGAGAAGGAAAACAGAACCACCTCTAACACACACACACAGCCATGGCTTAAAACACAAAGTTAAGCTTCAGTTAATTGCTTCTATTGTTGAGAAGTGTCAGCAGCATCCGTGCAATCCTGCTGCCATCCTAGAGAGGATAATCCTGGATACAACCCGCACTGAACCACACACACACTTTCAAACCCCTTTAAACTGTCGCACCGGGTCACAAAGGTCTAAGCAGACCTGCTGAGGTGGAGACATCACCGGCTTTAAGACCTGCGACTGCTTCAGGCGTCCTTCCTTTGATGTCAACACCGCACACACAGGAAGGTTAGGGACACACACACACACGTTGAATAATTCACCGGGTTGTTGTCGTCGCTGGTACGTTTGTTGCAGAAGCCGGGACCATATGTCAGACTGTGAGCTCTCACTTCTGGTCCTAATGAGCGCAGGGACTAATTGAGATGGCAGCCTCGTGCATCGTCTACACTCCTCCAGCTGCAGCGAACACAAACAAGCATGTGCACACACTCTCCCCAAAAACAAAGAGGAATCAGGCCAAAGACCCCTAAACAGTTGTCCTTTAATATGTTTTTAGGGTTAAAGGATGAAGCTGGTGATGGTTTATTTTTTTATTATCGTCAACAAATCCAATGAAAACACAGAAACCAACAGCATGTCAGTCCGTCCACTGGTTTAAATATATAGATTCATGTCTAAAAAGGCTCAGTAATTTCCTAAAAAAAAAAAAAAAGCTCACTGTTGGCTGAGGAACCGGACGTATCTGCCAGAGCAAATGAAACATGAGCTCCCGATCTGAATACAGATTTCCACCCATCCTGGATCAATCACAACTGTTATCTATTATGGAGCCGGTTTGATATGATGACTGACAGAGGAAAAGCCTTTGAGACATTTTGGTAAACAACCAAGATGGCTGCCGCTGATGTGGATCTGTTTCTGTTGAATCTGCTGTCCTGTCAGAATTAAACGAACTGGACCGGGTATTTATATATACGGTACATATATATAAAGCTTTTGTAGATAAGAAAGATGTGTTTGCAGTACTTTCGACAGCATTTGGTAAGTTAAATTCCGTTGCTCTGATTGGTTGTAGGTCAGTCCAGTTGCATCATTTTGGCATTTTGTTCTGCGCCCGTTGATAACGCACCTTGAAACTTCGTTCAGACTGCAGGCCAAACTGACCCAAATCTGATTTTTTTGCCCATATGTGACCATCTTTTCCAGTTCGGATTTGGGCCACTTCCATATGCGGTCCAAATCAGATACAGATCGGATCTTTTTAACTCTAGAGCAGCTGTTGTCACAGTTCTGCCCTAGACGGTGAACGAAAAAGCTCCTCAAAAAGCCAAATTAAACATGTGGCTCTCTTCCTCCTGTACCATCCATCCATGTATCATCTGCTCACAGATTCCCTTTCTTCCACCTGAAATCCAACGGACCGCGATCTTCTGAGTTACATGTATGATACTTCTGTCTGTGCGGACCATAGACTGTATTTAAGAAGTGGTCGTAGTCGTCGTGACGTCACTCGTTGGTTTGTGGACTGCCGTTTTGAAGCCTCGAGTTTGGCTGATAGGGCGCCGCCATGTTGATTTTTTGCTACCAGGAAGTGCCCTGAAGTGACCATATTTGGACGAGACGCTGGCGCTAACGGCTGTGTGCGGAGCTAGCTAGCTTGCTTAGCGAGGTGCATCTGTAATTCACGTTAACTGTCATTTTAACAGGGCTGATAAACTTTGTGTAGCGAACAACAGTCTTAAAACTAAATGTGCTCACCAGAGAAAGTGAACAGCCGACTCCTAATAAGCTTTTTCAGCGGCGCTGGTTAAATTTACACAGTGCCGAGGGTACGAGTCACTCTAGCCTGATTGACAGGTCGCCATTATAACGACTTGTCAATCATAGATAATCCCGCCCTGAAACATTCTCTGCTTTAT
>NC_060162.1:2109973-2150199 GCF_021292245.1 Micropterus dolomieu
TAAATGGGACCATAATTTACTAAATGAACATCATGCTGTGTTGAAGAAGACTTGAAACTAGAGACTGAGACCATAAACTCATCAGGAAAGTGTTTACTGAGGGAATAAATCAGCTGAGAAGTAGAAACATTTTACCATCATTTCTAATGGATCTGGACTTCTTTTTGCAACCAGAAGATTCGCCCCCTGCTGGCCGTTTGATAGAATGCAGGTTTCAGAGACTTCCACATTGGGTTCAGGTCTCAGACCGGAAGCTTCCCGCTTCGTGCAGACACAGTAGAGGGAGAAAGAGTGAGTGGCAGTGAGTTGTACAAGTATCAGCTAACCGGAGCTAACCTCTTTACTTCTGTGGCCTACAACAGCGTGCTGCGTGTGACGTCGTGTTATTGTTCTGCGCATGCGGGTCACTTTCAGGCCGCGGACACACTGGAGCCTGATATGGGCCACATTTAAGCAATAATGTGAACTGTCAAACAAAGAAATCAGTAGGAGCGTTAAGGCCTGCAGTCAGAATGTAGTCTTAGAGGTTAGAATTTGTGAACTAGTATGTCGGGTTGGGGCCAACGCATTCTCACTCCCAGCTCGCCACATATGACCGCTTGGTTAACACCCTTGGCATCCCCTTTTTAATGTCCTGGGTAACCTTAAGTGTCGTTTTTGCACGTTTATGGCTCCACGTCCAAGTTAGCAATAATAAAAAAATGCGCTGTCCAATTAAACATTTGAAATAAACCACAGGGTTAATGTTGTGAAACGTCGCAATTTGGTTAAGCAACAAAACTACTTGGTAAGGTTTAGGAAAAGTTCATGGTTTGGGTTACAGTACGTTAGTAAATTAAGTTACGTAAGTTTTTTAAATTACGTAGCATAACTTAAAAAGAATCTATGTTGATTATTTGTTTATTTTGTTATTTATACTACTTTTAGCGTTCAACAATGACGCTAAAGGGTCTTAACCAAGCATCCATATGTGACGGTTTAGGAGTGAGAAGGGGTTGTTAGGTTGCTGTAGTTTCTATGAAACTAACAGGAGGAAATAGTGCTTCTGTTAGTGAGTATTTGGGGCAGCAGGACGGTGTATGTGGGACTGAGTCAGAATTAACTACAGTGTGTGTGTTCATGGTGATGAAGGAACATGTCACCCAGTGCAGCAGTGAGGCTCACTGATGGTTTAATAGTTTCTGGACAACAATGGAGCTCTAATGCTCAGAGGAAGAAGAGAAATCAGGCTGTGAGACACACACAGGACTCGTTAGTGGAAGGGCTGCAACTAAAAATGATTTTCATTATTGATTAATCTTTTAAAATGTAACAAAGACAACTGCGAACAAATGCTATTCACTATTTATCAGAGCCCACAGTGACGTCTTTTGTGCAAACAACAGTCCAAAACCCAAATATATTTAATTTATGATCATTAAAGACTAAATAAAACAGCAAATATTCACATTTGAGAGGCTGAAACCAAAGACAATCGGTAATTTTTGCTTGAAGAATAATCAAAACAATAAATGATATGACCAACAAAGCTGCATATTAATTATCGACTCATTGACAAATCATTGCAGCTCTAGTTATTGGGACAAACGTAACGTTGTCTTTTAGTCTATTCATTGGATTTGTTGGATGCTGGAGTGTCCTTGAATAAAACATTTTAGTCAAAGATAACATCATGTTAAATAAAATATAGTTGACTCTGCCTGAAATGTAAGAAATCTAATTTAAAAACATTTATTATGTCTATTCTGCTCTCCATTAATGCAGCATATAGACAATATGTGGGCTAAATACATTATTACAAACCTGGACTGCAGTACTGGACAACACAGCGTTAGCTCTCCATTAAGAGCACAGTGATCGTTCCGATTGTGTTAATCAGGGGATCATATTCAGGCGAACTCTCCTAGAAATGAAAGGTTAAACCCGTCTAAGCCCACCTGTGCTCTGGGCCGAAAGTGCTGCTGATTAAAATGGGGTCACCTCCAACTTTCTGTCTGTTTCCGTCTCCGCTGACTCCAGCTTTTCCTTCCACCTGCTGTGTCTCTGCAAAGTGTCTTCATGCCATTTGATTCTGCCAGCACATCTTCCAATCAAATACCTTTCACGGATAAACTGCACATGTAAACCAATATGTATACTTGAACATATTGTCTGTTCATGTTTACAGATAAAAATAGCATCTAAATATCTGCAGTAATATTCGCCCCCCCCCCCCCCCCCCCCCCCCCCCAACATCTCTATCCATAAATCTGCTTCATACTAAAGGTTATAAATCATAATAATAATCAGAGTTTTCACTCCAGGTGATAGTTGTCCGCACAGTGCCAACAACAACAGCTGCTTGAGGCCAAACCAGCAGGACGTTTTAAGATACAGATTTCCCAAAATGTAAATAAATAGGTGAGAAACACGGCGGTGTAGGTTGGATCAAAATGTAGACATCCTGCGAGGTTCATCCTCAATAACTTAAAACAGGATCAACAAAATGGAACCAGCTACTGGACCTCCTCCCATTATATCAATGTATATCAATATATCAATGTTTTTTATGCGCATTTTGAAGTATGGCATTAGAAAAGGTTGATGGAAACGGCAAATTGGAAAAATACTTACTTCATTTCGCAGTCTGTCTGAGTTACAATCTGAGCTTTGTGGGGGTCTGTAAAATACATAAACAATAAAAATGGGCCAACGACCGGCCCATAAAGCATGGACAGCGGCCCATTGGCTAATTTTCTATACTGACACTGGGCCGGCCCAATCACCTCTGTTACCAGCCCCCACCCCCTCTGCTCTCTGTTTCTTGCGTTACATATATATATATATATATATATATAGCATTATATTATATTTTTATATTCTCAATTGTCACCTGCCACCTGAATTATGTTCTTCCCTGGTGCAGAAAATGTCTCCAGTATGCAGGAAATTAAGTGTTTCATGCTCAAAATCTTCTGGGGGAGGTAAATATTTTTTTCCTAAATAGCAGGCCCATTACAATATTATATTCTTGTGTTGTTGTCATGGCCCCAATCTTGTGCACTGTCACGTCTCATGGGCTAAGTGTTTCGTCACACCCCTAATCTGAGTCCTTAGATGGAAGGATGGTGTATTGGTGAGGCGTGTCCAACTAATTTGGGTCGGCCGCCCGGCCAAAAATGCCAGGCCTGTTTTTTTTGTCTGAGTCCAGCCCTGCAGGCGGAGATAAATAAATAACTAAATAATAAGGAGAGAGAGGGAGAGATAAATCATTGCTTAATAGGTGATTCAACATTTCCCTCTCTCACACACAGTACACAGCAGTCCACTACTTGTCTGCGATATAGCAACAAAGTTTAAGTTTCAATAGCCTGAAAAACGCTCACTCGAGGTGGTTTTTGCCTTTGTTGAAAAAGAGTAAATGCGCTAATTGGCACATGGAAACACTTTTGCAGAATAAGTTCTGACGTAGTGAAACACATTTCTGAGGAACTCTCTCCATTTTTCTAACATCAATGGCCCTCTGGTTCATGCGACTGGTTTGGAACCATTACGTCTTGTTTATTACAGCCATGTGTAACGTCAACTACTGACGTCACTGCGCTCGCCGTAGCCTGGTTTATTCGCTCCAAACCAGCTGATGGAAACAAATTCACATTTTCATTTCTTTTTTTTTTTTTTTTACAACATTTCAGAAGTCCCGCTTAAAATTCGCACAACAATTGGATGGAAACATGGGTTATGCAATATGGCCATGTAGCTATTAAACCCCTTAACGGCGATTGTCGCAAATTCGCATCACACCTCTTCCTTTCAGACTTCAGCTGAGATGGCGTTTGTATTCCCCTGATGCCTGTTTGTGCATATTCCAGACGTACCTGGGAACCTTTTGCAAGCACTGGTTTCTCGATTACGCCTGTTAATGCTGCTAATTTGCATCATACCTGAATTTATATCTTTTCGATGCTCTATAGACAAATTATAACAATTTCCACTTAATTCAACATCAACCTGAAAGCAAATGAAAACATGTAAATAAATCCAGGCATGGTTAACAGTTACACAGCTTCCAGTCCAGACTCTTAATTGATAACCCCGCTCTTAATTAGTGACGAGGGAGGAGAGAACTAAACGTTCAGGAGTGTGGTTACACCTCCACAGAGTCGATGCTGACAGACTTTTGCTTGTTAGAACGGACACACGAGTAATCTGTCCAAACATTTATCCAAAGAGCATCATATACAGTTTTCGACCCCAGCTCGTACTTCAGGTATGTATGCGAGCAGCCCACACTAAATTATACACACATGGGTTCATGATTAAAAGTAACCAGTTGATTGTTTAGCTGTGGGTGGTTCATAAACTCATGCAGTAAATAATTGTTTTATTTATTTTACATTTGAGAAAGTAAAGCAACTTTAATAAACATAAAAAAAACTAAAAGAATACTGTTAAAGTACCAGATCGTAGTAATAATCCCATTAGTAGTAATACCGTTAAGATCTTAATGATCCTTACAAATATTTTTCTCTTTTCTTGTTTCATTCTGTGTCTTTCTCTGATGCTTATTCTCAAAAGTTTGAAGCCTGAG
The DNA here is from genome assembly GCF_021292245.1 of Micropterus dolomieu. Taxonomy (NCBI): domain Eukaryota; kingdom Metazoa; phylum Chordata; class Actinopteri; order Centrarchiformes; family Centrarchidae; genus Micropterus; species Micropterus dolomieu. The sequence continues at coordinate 2,114,544 of NC_060162.1, forward strand.
GATCTGGTTGTATAATAAGGCCGGAGTTGCTCAACCATAAGAAACAATCTCCTCCGTCTCCCCCCTCAGCTTCATCTTTCTCTCCTCTCACTCACAAGTTATAGGAGGGCAAAACAAAACGAGAGGAGAGAGCCGACAGGAGGATGGCAACTGAAGAGGAAACAGGGGAGGTGAAGTGATGAGAGGAGAAAGGCGAATTACAAGATGAGCGAGTTCTGAAGAAGAGAATCTATATTGTTTTTATTAACTCACAGTCAACTTACAACAAAACAATGCCAGCGTGGGTCGATAGAAACGGCTCCATGCTGCTCTCCGGATGCAGTTGGCTTTGCTTCCCAGCTGGAGCTCATGGATCTGTACTCAGCTGTCAATCTGTCTCTCTAGCAGATTATCACTCTCACCCGGAGAAATTAGACCACGCAGTGATCCAGCCTATCTTCATACACAGGCACAATCCTCGCATTAAAACACACGCACACACAGTCGCAGGCCTGCTCCGTGAGAATACATCTCTGCTGGGTGATCCCATTTACCACAGACACCGACGGTGAGATGAGAGCAGTGATGCAGTGCATGATACGCTCTGTGTGTGTGCATATGTGTGTGTGGTTGCATTCACAGATCGAACATTCGTGCACGTCCGCGGTGAAAGACGATAGTGACAAGGATTAACAAGAGGACTGAAGCCTGCTGGGAACTGAATGATGAATTCGTATGAACATGAGTGTAGGTGTGTGTGTGTGTGTGTGACGGAGAGTGGGGGCTTGTTTTAGTATATTCGTGGGCTCCAATAACAAGAAGACCACTATACTTGTGGGGTCCGACATCTTTGTGTGACCAAAAAGCTGGATGCCACAAGTTTAAAGGGCTCTTTGAGGGTTAAGACTTTGTTTTGGGGTTCAGGTTAGAATTGGGTTAAGGTTAGGATAAGGGAATGCATCATGTCAAGGATGTGTGTGTGTGTGTGTGTGTGTGTGTGTGTGTGCTTTAAAAGACTGCACAAAAACATGAAAAACATTAATTGTGCTGTAGTTGCCACAAGCAGATGCTGTAAGGAAAACATAGCTGCTGCAAATCAGTTGTATATAAACTTAAAGGTCCAGTGTTTAATATTTAGGAGGATCTGTTGGCAGAAATGCAACATAATATCCATTACTATGTTTTCAGTGGTGTGTGAAGACCTTACATAATGAACCGTTATTATTTTTATTACCTTAGAATGAGACATTTCTATGTACATACACGGCAGGTCCTCATGTCATGTTTCTACAGTAGCCCAAATGGACAAACTGCTCTACAGAGTGTGTTTCGTCACTGAAATTTGGACTAATGGAGGGCCACACGTATTATTATTACAGAGCGTGTCGGCCACCGTAGCTTCTCCTGCGCGCTTTCAAAGGGAGGAGTGAGCGGTGACCAAAGCGGTTGGTTGCAATTCATTACCCTCACCAGTAGATGCCACTAAAACTTACACACAACTTTTAATTTCTGGGAGGAAATGTTGAGAAATGTGTTGCAGAAAACTGACCCTGGATCTGCCACACCATAAATTACTTAAAAAACACAAATGTTTTAATGTCTTAAATGTCTTTTTTTTTTTTTTTTTTTTTTTTTTTTAAAGACATTAAAACATTTTAAAAATATTTTAATGTCTAAAGCCAACATATTGAAATTCTTTCCTTGGACAATATGTACACATCGCAACTACAATATGGTTAAGGTGAGGGAATGATCAGGGCGTACAGTAAATCTATGAACGTAATTAATAATAGGGATCCTGTTCAAAGAGACATTTGATTAATTTACGTTGCAAACTCTTTTGTTGTTTGCCCAGAAACAATTCTGAATGTCTTTGTTTCGGCAGCAGACTTTCTGTCATAACTTTGTAGTATCCAAGTACAAGACCAGATAACCCTGACAACAACAAAAAAAGACAAAGCCACAGAGGACATTATACAGAAAAACAGCATTGGTTGTTTCAGCAAATCTCCAAAAATCACATTTGTTTACTTTCAAGCGTCAAAGACTTCCTGCAGCCGTCCCTTAGATTATGACTCTTCAACAAAAGTCCTGAAGCATTCTTTTTACCCCATCCACCTCCCTACACAGAGTTTCTCGCTCTTTATACTACGTCATCTGACTTACTCCTTTGGATCCAAATAAGCTGCTTGAACTAAAAGGCTGATACAATACCGTTAATGCTATAGATTATTTATAATAACAGCAAATTTTGGGTTGCCAGGTTGTAAATGCTCAGTATTTGTATAGCGCCTTTCTAGTCTTTTCGACCACTCAAAGCGCTTTTACACTACATCTGCATTCACCAGTCACTCACTGAGTCTAAGTGCTCAGACAGAAACTAACATTCACACACATTCATACACTGGCGGAACAGCCGCCAAGGGAAATTCAGGGTTAGGTATCTTGCCCAAGGACACTTCGACATGTAGCCTGGGGGGAGCCGGGATTGAACCGCCGACCTTCCAATTAATGGCCAACCCGCTCTACCTCCTGAGCCACAGCTGGGAAATCACCCTCCAGCACGACACTTGTTTTCTTTGTTGTTTTATGTTAGCGAATGTATCTGGAAAATTCCTCGTAAATGTCCGTAAATAATTAATAAACGGTTTCATAAAGGATCACTTTCTAATAAGCCATCACAGCTGACTTTATAAATGTTAGCAGGTCATTTATAAGGGCCATTCTCAATTTTTTATAAACTGTAATATCCAGAACGTTCTCATCTCAGGGCGTCCAATACCAACACTTTCAGAAAAAGTGACAAAGCGTAGATATTTGACGCGAAAGGTACCTTATAGCGTCTCTATGAGACGCTCTGGGGAGTCTCACACAACCGAAAGTGCTAGCTATCTAGCTAGCGCTAGCCCTTCCACTTTGTCACATTGTCTGAAAGTGTCGGTAATGGCGCACTGAGATGAGAACGCATTATAATTACATGTGGTGTGCCACAAGGAAACTACTTGGGTCCACTTTTATTTTAAATTTGTATAAATTATTTACCGTATACGTTATTTAAAAAAATGCAATCGTATGCAGATGACTCAACCTTGTTCTGTGCTTCACCAACATTAGAGGAGCTGAGAGAGAATCTACATGTTGAGATGTTTTTACTAACTAGATGAGAATGAAGAAATTAGTAGTGAATATCAGAACTCAGTGTACGTGGTAGGAATGTTGATGGATGTCAGTTCAGCAGCTCCCTGAGACCAAATTACTGGGTGTTAAATTAGATCATTTACTGATATGGTCTGATCACATGGATGATGGGAAATGATCTGCATATGTTTTTGGTCGGTCACCTGTTCTGTCACACCTGAGTCTGTCCAGTCAGGTGCTACTGAGAAACATCTAAAAACCCTTCAGACCAAAGCAGCCAAATTAATGTGCGAGATAAACTCTCATCATGTCTGACTGTAGAGGTTAAAATCTTCTGAAATAATACACCACATTTCTTTTATGAAAAACTAGTCCACACAGGTTTTTGTCAGAGGTATAACCTAATACACGTCAGATGAGCTCTGGTTGGCTGCATAATAGATTGGGGCGATTTTCGGTCAGATTCGCCCTGCTGATTCCCTTTTCTCAGTCTTGAGTTCATCCACAGTTTGATTTTGCACACACAAGGTCAACCAGCTGACGACGTTTGCCTCCATTTGTTTGTTTTGTTGTTTTCATTACACATTTCACTTATTTTCCTATATTTACGGCTTGGCGGAATTGAAGTAGTATCAGTGTTTCTTCTTGTTAGACTTTTAGTTTTTGACTTTTAGTTTTAATTCTGACCAAATAATCCCTCCATAGTATTGATACTATGTGATTAGAAATTGTTGTTTTGTTAGTGTTTTTATATTTATTGTTGTTTTTGTGTGGCGGGCAGGAAGACCAGCGATGGAGGAGGATTTTCTACAATCTGGCAACCTCATAATGGCTCTATAAAGCATTAGTAAATAATTAATGAAGCAATAATAAAGCCATCAAATTAATTGATCAGTAAGTGGCACCACATCTTTTTAAAAGCGTTTGTCCAACTGATGGACTGACTGATGTTTCAAACTTTCCTTTCTTCTCTGTCTTGTCAGCCTGATCTGTAATCTCCCCACTGATGCTCTCAAACTGAAGGAATCCCCTCCACCACCACCACACCTGTCTCCCACTCCGTGCGTGAGAACCGGTCTAACTGCAGAGCTTGTTGACAGGTGATCTCTCCCTGCATCCTGATCGAGGCTCCCACGCACACGAGTGGGCTCCGGTCCACATGCACTCTCTCAGGAAAGCTGAGCAGCCAAACTGGAAAATAAATAGCCCGCAACAGCGTTTATTTCAAGACTTCAAAGGCTGCTTCAGACACCCCCTCTCTCCTCCTCCACCTCCTCCTACGAGTCGCGGGGAGGAGATGTCTCCACGCAAGACAGGGATGCCCAGAGAGGCGAGTTGTTTTTGCAGCAATCTAAAAAAGCTGAACTAATAAAGCTGCTTGGTCAGAAGCCAAGACGAGAGGGGTTTAGATTAAACAACATGCAGGCTGGTTTGATCACGAGAACACAAAATGAGACTGTACCTCCTGCTGAGACGCGGCTCCACAGCAGCCCGATCCACAGCACCGCGGACAAGGTGATGCGGAGTCGGTACCCGACCGAGCAGGCGGCCGGTGGCATGGCGACAAAAGCCGGTCCAGAGGGGAGAGAGAGGGTGTATATATATATATACAAATGAGAGTACAGCAGGAGAAACTGTGCAGGAGACGAGCTCTCGGGTCTGTCAGCTGGCTGATCTGCAGTCAGTCGGTCAGGTCGCGGTCAGGATCAGAGACGATCCGCGTGTCAGAGCAGCATCCTCCTGACTGCAAGGAGCGCCTCCTGCTTTCTGCCTCCGATCTGTCCTCCTTTTCTCCTCCGCGGACTCCTCTGCCCTCTCTCTCTCTCTCTCTCTCTCTCTCTCTCTCCCGCCCACCCCCTCCACACACACAGACCTGACCTTAATGATAATGAAACTTTTGCTCAGAGAGAGTGCATGCATGTGTGTCAGGGTGACTGTTGTGGGCTGCAGTAAGACCAGGACACACTTACATAAGATGGAGAGAGAGAGAGAGAGAGAGGCAAAATAACATTGTCCCATGTAGTGCAGATTTACTGGCTGGATGTTTGCAGGGGTGGTGTTGGTGTTGGTGGTGCAGGTTTGACGTATCCATATCATCCTGAGCTGGTAATCTGTTTAAGTAGCTGTATTTCACATATAAATCCACTGCAATCTAAAGCTTTAGAGTCAACTGAACATACCGCAGCTGATAAATGCTGAGAGAAACAGAAAATACTGGTCCTTTTTACTGATTTGATGCTGCATATTAATTCATGTCTAAATACGTCTCCCCACCACTTTTTGAAAGAGTTTGCTAAAGGTTTTGTAAAATTAGCTTGCAACAAGAAATGTTAGATAACAAATGTTAAATATATAAAAAAGGAGCACAATAGGAAAAGATGAAATGCAATGTAAATATAGAAGAAACAGATCTGCGTTGTCCAAAAAAGTAACTTGGGCTAAAAAAAACAAGCGGCTGATTACTGCATCATATTCGATATTATTTTATATTCGGAATTGTCACCTGAATTTTATTTCCCTTAATATAAATAAAGACATTTCCACCATAAATTAGTGCAGAAAATGTCTCTAAAATGCGGGAAATTAAGAGTTTAATGCTCAAAATCAATCAAATACCATCAAATTTCATCAATGAATATTTCTTCTAAATAGCAGTGAAGTATCTTTTTGTCTTGTTCTTGTGACTCCAATGTTGTGTATTGTCACGTCTCATGGACTGAGTGTTTCGTCACACCCTTAATATGAGCCATTAAAAGTCCCCACCACTTTTCAACACAGTGACGCCCTTGTTCATGTCATTGTCATATAGGGCTGGGCCATATGGCCCAAATGATTTCACGATAAAAAATTCACATCATTCGATGTCGATAATTAGCAGGATAGTTTAAAGGTTGATTTTTGTTCCTGAGTGAAAGTTGAAGAAACCTGATGGTTAATTGTGTCTTTTAAAGTTGAAACCATCAAATGTTTTTACATTAAAATGACTTAAACGTCAAAATAATTGCCAATTAATTATCTGTTATTTGACTAATCTATCAGTCGTTACGTGTATAAACTTTAGGGAAGTTTAATCTGCAACAAAACATCATATTTTTTAAAACTCTTCATATTTTTTTATGTGAATTCATCTTAATTTTCAAAAAAACTAAAGCTGTCAGATAAATGTAGTGAAGTAAAAAGTACCATATCTCCCTCCCAGGTGTAGCGGAGAAGAGAATCAAAGTACGAGTAGCTCAAATTACTTAAGTACTTAAGTACAGCCAGTCAGCTTAGCTTGGCTTAGCTAGGAGTGGATAAGACGCTTGCCTTTGGTGTGAGAGACCCGGGTTCAATTCCCCACTGCGACACATTGTGTCCCTGAGCAAGACACTTAATCCTTTGTTGCTCCAGAAGCGTGCGACCTCTGACGTAATTAGCAATTTCAAATCGCTTTGAATAAAAGCGTCAGCTAAGTGAGTAAATGTAAATGTAGCTTAGCATAAAGACTGGAAACAGGGGGAAACATCTAGACTGGCTCTGTGCAAAGCAAACAAAATCCACCTGCCAGCACCATCAAAGCTCAGCTATTAACATATCATTTGTTTAATTTGTGCTAAAACCTGAACTGTATGTGATGTATCATCACCTGATGAAGGTGAGTCCAGTATTTTCTCTCTGTTAGCTCTGTGTTTGGTCTCCACCAGCTCCTGAGGGAAATTATCTAGCTCCGTAGCTGCTAAATGCTTCACAATGTTCACCAGCTGCTCTGTAACTGTGTCTGTTGTTTTGTGGTTCGAGGTCGTGTACGGCGGCTTTATACAGCTTCTGCTCTGAAAACAACGCTGTAAGTGAACCAGAACAGGAACGCTGTGTTCCGGGAAAACTAAAACACCGAGCTGAAAGGTGCTACAAACCTTCAGTAGAGCTTTGTGGAACTGCAGAGTCTGTGATTATTCTCTTTTAAGAAGTGGTCATTTGATCCATTGTTGAAATAAAAATATTGATTTGTGCAGCTTTAACTTTAGACATCACAGAAAATGTCTGCCTGAGCCGGATGGGTTGGACTTCAGTGTAGCATTAATAGTTTCAGGGAAAGAAAACCTCTACTTTGAGTCTCTCTCCCCCTTTTTCTTTCTCAGCCTGTATATAATGCATGACAAATGTTTTCAATGATTCAGTGATATCCCCAACCAGACAGACAGACCAGAGGATGTCTGTCTGTCTGTCAGTTTCAAGGTTGGCTTCTAGTAGGAAGGAAGTAACACACACACACCTCATTAGATTCTGTGCTACAACAGCTGTCTCGCCCTTCTCTGCATGATTTTTCACTTGTAACTCTCAGCTGCTGACACACTATGACGGGCTGATGGGAGGAAAAACACACCGTAAACACGGGTAACTGAGGAAATTCAAGGACCAGGACATGACTTGTACACAAAGAAAACATTTACTGTGTGTCTGCTTCCAGTGTGTGCCAGGGGCGCTGACAACGTGACGGAGGCAACAAACAGCGCACAGATGTTTATTTTTGTAGTTTTGGCTGTCAACCTGCCAACCGGTGTGACCCGGTGTTCCTTCAACATGTTCTCTCGCCCGAGTCGTCACATATGGACACTTGGTGAAGACCCCTTAGCCCGCTGGGAGGATTATTGCTAACTTGACCGCAGAGCTCTGCACGTGCAGGAACGACACTAAAGGTGCACTGAAAAGTCATCATAGACATTAACACCACAAACAGGATGAGTGGTGATCAAGATTTGCAGGCTGTGATCAACAAAATGTTAAAAAGAAAAGATAAAAAGGTCCATTATGCTTGCGCGCAGCCCAGAAATTATGATTATAGTCTACAAATTTGCTACCGGTAATATGTTTTGTTAGGAGTCTAAAGCTGCCCAGAGTTTGTTTTTAATCAACATAATGAGGGAATGTTGGTAATGAAAGTCTGAAAATGTTCGCTGACAACGTACTTCATTAACTTTTCTTACAATAACCGCTCGTAGCAACTAAAGCCTGATTCATCGAGGCAGCAGGGAAAGGACAGACGGGAATAGTTAATTTATTCATTGAAAAAATGCAGATACATAAACTTAATGAGAATCCACAAAGTGAACAGGAATGGGACAGGTAAGAGGAAGGCAGGTACAGGTAAAGGTGCAGGTTTCAGAGGCTTGAAAGCAAAGGCATGCGGTAACATTGGCTGAATCCCAACCTCCACAGTCACGGACTCACGGACTTTAAGGCACATTCGCTATCAAAAGCGCATGGGTGCTCTCTCGCAGACTTTTTGAGCACATTACGCAGACTTTCCTTAAGTCTGCATCTCTGCAGACTTTGCCTGAGGGATTTACCCACAGTTCATAACGCACCAGGGGAATCCGGCGTAAAAAAAAAAAAAAAACGAGAAAAAAGAAGTTCGCATCTAAGTGTACGATGCTGTTTGGTAAAAAGGAGAAAAATTCATTATTTGAAAAATTACATTTTATTCCTAGGTAATTTTCAAATAATCACTTTACTTGGCCAGAGCCTAGAACACGTTGAAATCAGACAGCCGGTCTCTTCAGGGCCTCAGCCGTGAAGAAAGTAAAAAATGCAAAATAAAAAGTCCTGAACCCACAATTTACTTTGCCGTAGTCAAGGGAACATAAGATGATGCAAAATGCGGTGCTGTCCCATTTTACCATTTCAGGCCCTTGCAGCCTCCATCACTGACCAGGGGACGTCAACTAAGTCTGTGAGGGTTCAGGGTTTAGGTTTAGGGTGGAGAGCCAAAGACCAACACATTCTCAGTCGTCACATATTGATTCTTGGTCAGGGCCCTGGACCTTGTAACTGTCTCAAGGGCATGTTTAATTGAAATGTTTGTTTTGTATAATTGTATGTGTAAGTTCATCAAAAGGTGAGTTCATACAGCCATTTAAAAATAGTAAGATGTTAAAAAGGGGAACATTCACAAAAAATGTGTCTTAAAATGTGTAATTCGAGGAAGGAGAGAGTGAGATAAAATAAAACAAATCAAAACACATCTGTTTCGAAACACTAGCGTTTTGTTTTTAAAGTCTAACCAGAAGTTGCATATTTGCTGTTGCTAAGTGTTGCTAACTTGACCGCGGAGCCCTAAACGTCAATAAATGACGCGAAAGGGGTAGACAGGGCGTTAAAAGGCGACACCAAAGGGCCCTGACCAAGCGTCCACATGTGGCGAGCTGGGAGTGAGTTGGTGTTCCCAAATCACAGCAAGTACTTTTGTAGCAGAGAGAGAAATTATGCTCAAAACTATGAAAGTAAGAAGAATAATTTAATACAAGTTAATGTTAACGTTTCCCCTCTGCTAACGTCCTGCCGTGTTTATTGTCCCGAGACTCCGAACAGGATCTTTGTCTCCATGATTTCTGCGTCCCGGTGCTGAGAAAGGCAGGGCTGTGTGTTAGCTGAGCGGCTGTCTGCCGACGTGGCAGAGCATTGTCTCCGCCATCTCTGATAACCAAAGAATGAAATGATCAGACAAAGGCCTCTGAAGGAGAAGAGATATCATAATTTCCATGAGAGATCAGCCTCCCTCCCCACCCCCCAGCTCACTGTGTCATCCATCCTCATCCCATCTCATTCTCCCTCTATCTAATCTCTCCCCCCTCTTCCATCTTCCCCCCAATCTCATCTCTTTTATCTCTTACTTTCCTCCCATCGCTTCTGGTTCTCACGCTGCTGCTGCTGCGTGTTTTCTTCACAGATACATGTGAGAGGGGGGATAAGCCTCCGCAGTGATCCCGGCTCAGCGACAGCCGGCTCGAGGCGTCTTCGTCTCTCTTTCACAGGTGCAGAGGTCACATTGAACCGACAGCCACAAAAGCAAGTGTGCTTTTTAAGAAGAGAAAGCAAAAAAAAAACAACAACATTAAAATGACTTACAGAGAACAAACAGTGCTGTAGCAGTGAGTAAAAAAGGTGGATATGTGAAGATTTGCAGCTTGTGTTCAACAAAATGTTAAAAAGAAATGAGAAAAAGGTCCATTATGTTTGCATGCAGTCCTGTCGCAGAGAAATAATGATTATAGTCTACCAATTTGCAACCGGTAATATGTTTTGCTAGAAATCTAAAGCTGCTCAGGGTACGTTTTTATCAACATAATGAGGGAATGTTGGTAATGAAAGTATGAAAATGTGCACTGACAACAATTTTTTGTTACAACACTTTATTTGTCTTTCTTACAATGACCGCTCGTAGCAACTGATGCATGATTCTGCGAGGCAGCGAGGAAAAAATGCAGATCCATAAACTTAAATGGCACTTCAAGCTAGTCCGAACTGATGTAACTGTGAGTCTTTGAGTAAACAGGTAAGAGACAGGCAGGTACATATAAGGGTTACAAGGTGAAGTAGTAAACTCTGGCCACTGACTATACTGACAGGGTGAGCGGGGAACGAGACACAGGTGAGCAGGATTGATGGGGAGAGTCCGAGGGCATCTGGTGGACAGGTGGAGGATGGTAATAAGGCTTAATAGATATGCAAAGGCCTGGGGAAGTGCACTTGGTCTGGTTTTAAATTGTCAATAAATCTCTATGACTGAGCCTCAATGCTGCACTGGGTCACATGTTTCTTCATCACCACGAACACACTGTAGTTTATTCTGACTCAGTCCCACATTACGCCATCCTGCTGCCCCAAATACTCACTCGGGCCCCACATGTGGATTCATCCACCGCTGAAAATAGTTCCCCGACAGATGCACTATTTCCTCCTGTTTGTTTGATGTGAGCAGCTGTTTTAGGAATTAACTGAGCCTTTTATAAACATGAAACTATACATTTGTGAGGAGGAAGCTGAGAGCCACAAACAGGAAGTTAGACAGCACTGAGAGACGGACTGGCGTATTGTAGGTTTTAGTCTTTTATTGGGACTTGTTGACGAAAGAAGGAATATAATATATTTCATCCTTCTCCTAACCAAGCAACCATATGTGGTTAACAAAACATAATGGCCAAAACAAATTAGTGGTATGGAAACAGAATATCCAAGCTGCAACCTCTGAAAAGTGAAGCCAATGCTGAAGAACCTTAAACCTGCGTCCTCTCCAGCAGCCAGCAGGGGGCGACTCCACCGGCTGCAGAAAGAAGTGTGATTGTATAGAAGTCTCTGAGAAAATGTTTCTACTTCTCAGCTGATTTATTCCCTCAGTAAACACTTTCCTGATGAGTTTCTGGTCTCAGTCGCTAGTTTCAAGTCTTCTTCAACAAAGCATGATGTTCATTTACTTAATCAGGGTCCCATTTAGAGGAACATAGACCAGAAAGCAGGGGAGTCTTTAGGGCGGGGCTTCCCATAACCTACCAGGGCAACCTGTCAATCTTAATCAATGCCTCAGTACTCACATGATCTTCCCAGTGGATTTGTAGGATTTGTCTAAGGCACTTATTTTACTGCTTTGTCATCACCCCTATTAATTTTCCACGTTTCACACCCATATAATAGGACTGGCGCAACCAGCGTACAGTTTCAATTTAGTTCTTTTGATATGGTGTTAGCTCTCCAGATCTTCTTTAATCTCACAAATGCACTCCGAGCTTTTGATAGACGATTTCTAAAGTCCTTTATACCACCTTATTAGCTGAATGAAGAAGCCAAATGAATGGCACTGAGCATCAACATTGAGAAGACAAAGATGATGAGAATCAACTCCATAAACCAAGAGAAAATAAATAGAGATGAGGTTTACCTCGAAGCTATAGTCGTGGTGTTTAACATTTTGGTCATCAAAGATTGTTTTGTTCGGCCTTCAGTTGTACTAAAAGACGCTCTAAGGAGTTGGCTGTAGTACATTTATTTAAAGGGGCTATATGTAATAAATCAAATTTTCATTGCCTTATTGTCAATGGGCTCAAAACTCACTTAGAAATGAAGCACACGCCTGTTTTCTCCATTGCTTGCATCAGACACTATTCTGCTTTTAATGTGAGGTCTCCGGGTCGGATTCAGCCCTGTGTGCGCTCCCGAGCCTCTCAGACTACAGCGACAACACGGCAGCTAACGACATGCAGTCCACTAACACCATAAAACAACCGGCTCCCAGGAAAACACAGGCTCCACATAAGGATCCAAAACAACAATAAAGGTTTATGTGCTGAAGCCCATCAGACCAAACAGGTTCAGATGATGTCGGGTAAGAACAAAGTGAGCATTAGTAAAGCTGGAGAAACACAGAGAAAGTCACGTTAGCTCGCCGGCTAACACCGAGCAGTCGCTTTCCACATAACTTCACCAACTAACACGACCCACTATCCTGTGTACCAATGATATTATGTCAAATTGTTGATTTAGCCTGCAAGAAATCAACAACGGTAAAAAGCAAATGTCGAGCGATTTGTTTACTAACGTTAGCCTATAGTGATGCAGCCAGCTAACGCTACAGGAGCTCGGACCTGCCGCTGTTTGCTTCGTAACGTTCAGTTTAGGTTTATTGTGGTTTTACCGATACTCAGGTACACAGCTTCTACACCTCTCAGTCGCTGTAATTAACGTGACCCACATAATATACAACACAGAGGAAGAGCCATCCGCTAACATTACAGTAAAGTTACTCACTGCGGTCTAACTGTTATAAAGTGTGACACGCTAAGTCCAGCTCACTGACCGCTTCCTTATCATCCAATACATGTAGCTGTGCTGACACTGCTGAGCCTCCGGTGAAATATGGTCACTTCTGGCTCCAAAGAAAACCCCAAGATGGCGGCGGCCAAAATTCCAAACTCGAGGTTTCAAAACGTCGGTCCGGAAACCAACTGATGACGTCACGGTGGCAGCGTCCACTTCTTTTATGCAGTCTGTAGGAATATCAAGGAGACAGTGATGCTGCAGAGAGTTTAACAAGCAAACAATTGCTGACAAGCAGAAAAAACAGAACAAAAATACACAACAGAAACAAAAGACAAACATCCTGCACCCACTCTTTCCATTGTGCACACTTACTTACACACCACTTACTTAGAATACAATGTCTTCCACACAGTGTCCACAAAAGCTGCTGGGGACAATGTTTTGGGTCACTGAGCAGGACAATTTAAAAACCGAGCTCTGCCTCCACCCATGGTTCGCCTGGGACACAAAATCAACCAACAAACCCTCCTATATTACCTCCAGGATAAAAACACAATGCATTTATTTCCCCCTCATACAGACAAGCTCCTTCTCCCCCCCCCACACACACACTCACTGTGGCTGATGCAGTGTGTTTGTTCAGCTCTCAGTGTAAGACGCCCTGAGGCGGTGAAGATTTGCTAAAGTGGAGATCCTCTATAGCTCCTCTATTGTCAAGATTCCCTAACAAGCCACATTTGGCTTCACCGGCCTGCAGCAGTCAGATAACGCACAATAGGAGAGCTATAGCCAACATCTGTTCGCCTCACACACGAACAGGAGCCCCGCTGATGTATGGACCGTGTTAGTTCGCATGTAGCAGGCGATCAATTATTAATTGCTTGGTTTTAATTTTACTTGCCTTCCTTCATCAATTTCATTAACAGGACTCGGGGAACGTAAACAGGGATTTATTTGACGTCGTTAAGCGCCGACAGTGTGTTCAGTCGCAGGAATAAATCTTGTGAGTGAGTGAAACACCGGCTCTCTGACGCAGGGCTATTACTGTAAATCATACAGCAATTACAAGTGAAGACGATCGGGATTTCTGCTCAGTCTGCATGCAGCGTTGAGAAAGTGAGGCAGGCAAAGATGTAATCACAGAGGAACCTCTCCTACTGATGTGTTATCCTGTTCTGCAGCTCCTAATGAGAGACTCTGGCTGATTCGTTCGCGTTCACGGGTTTCAAATGTACAAATCGATCACACGGCTCTATGTCAGCTTTACTATGCATGGCCAGTATGTCAGCGCTCTCTTTCTTCACCCCCTCAGCTGCACTCAGTTTTATGTTAAGGTCAAACTGAAATTAAAATACATTCTTTCCAAGAAATCAGTGTATATATGTCGTCTGGGTTTGATTTAAATTGTTTGATGTGGGGTTTTGTTCACCATTGAGGGTAAAATGGAGCATGAGGTGTGGCGTCGACAGTGATGCAGTGTTGTGAAAACAGCGAACTGAGCTGGAAGGCAAAGCTTTTGGTTGACCAGTCGGCCTACTTTCCAACCCTCACCTGTGGTCACTTATACAGGTGGCCGGAGTGGCTGGGCTCGGCCTCAGAGAGGGAGGGACATCCGCAGGGAGCTCGGGGTGGAGCTCCTTCACGCTGTCCTTTGTAGTGACGGGAAAAGTCATTCTTTTGAAAGACTCGAGTCACCAAATCTCGTTCATTAAAATGAACAAATCTTTTTTTGTGTCATTTCGTTCATTTTAACTAGGCTGTGTGCTATGTGGCTGTGTTTTAATGAGCCGGTCCGTTTGTTTTGGAGATGAGTCGACCTCTGAGGTAATTCGGCTCCAGGTAGAACCCTATCAGGGCTCTGAAGTGGACCCAGAACAGCTCTCATCAGCTGTTAGCTGTAAACACCAGCATTCATTCCTGCTCCACAGTAGCCGAGCTGTCACGTGACAAATGAACGACTCAAACCCAGAGACCCGCAGTTATGAGTCCTGAACTAATCAATTCTGTTTCCTGTGCTGACAGAGACCTCGCAGCTGCTGTGTAACGAGTGAACGTAAGAGTCCAAGACTATTCAAGCATGCGTGAAAATGAACGAATTACTCACTGAGACACATACAAGATTAGGTCAAATGAACGAAACGATCTTTGAACGACACAACACTAGTCCTTTGAGGTGGTTCGGGCATCCGATCAATTTTACCTGGGTGCCTCCTCTTGGAGGTTCTCAGCACACATCCAACCAGCAGGAGAGCCTGGGGAAGACCCAGAACACACTGGAAAGTTATACAGTACATCATTTAGCTTAGCAGGAGCTGAGGGGCGTTGCTGGAGAGAAAGACATCTGGAGTACCTAACCCAGCCATCTTTAAATATGAGGCTAACAAAACACGTTCGACAGTGTCTCCTGAAGCGTATTCAGGGTGTTGGATTCAGTTGGACTTGAAATTTTATGTTGTGTAAAGACTGAAAAAAGGGAGTGAACCTTTAATGCTGGCCGCACATTCGATTTTGGATCAGATTAATCCCTTCTGAAAATCGCGGGTGCGTTCCTGATCGGAACAGCTTATCTGTCAAAATTATCTTGTAATGTGAGGAGTTTACACTGAGGTCACCGACATCAGGGCGCCTTCGATCAGAAACCCACAACAGCCAATGAGAGCGAGCTTAGCGGCAAGCGTCCTCAGCATGTTGTGTATCTGCTCTATAAAATGTATAAACCTGCTGATTCCCTCTTCTCAGCCTCCAGTTCATCCACAGTTTGATTCTCTTTTATTTTTTTTTTAAAAAGGAAGAAAAAAATACTAGTCCAGTACATGAGGATTGAACACACGACTTTCCAAACGGGAGTCCACTGCACTACCAACTGAGCTAATCGCACACACAGTAGGCCTAAATGTTGGAATATAAATGGTCAGTTATCGATGTTTTGGCCCGCCATTTAATGACTTGAAAAGAATTTGGCCCGATGCCAGACTTATTTGCAGACCCCTGGTCTACGGTCTGTCTGGACATGAAATCTGTTATATCTGTCATTTTGTCTGTGGTAAAAATCCTCTACTGAATGCCAGGCATTAATCACTTAAAACAGCAGTGTGTCTCCTAGCCATGTGAGGGTAATCACATGGTCCGATGTTCCCACAAATAAGTCCAAAATTTGTTGTATTCTCTTTTGAAAGCTAGACAAATATGCAAATACATGCAGAATCATTGTAGTTTATATTTCCTTACACAAAGAGCGAGGATAATTCAAACTGCGGAGCAATTTTAAAAACACTTGATGAAGCCACTGGAATAATAATGAAGAAAACATCCTGAAATGATAAAGTAACGTGAAACCTTGATGAGAGAGGTAATTCTTTGTTGTAAAAGCAATAACAGGAAAACAGGAAAATATGGGCGCCTGCAGCAAACCAGTGACTTCCTGACACACACAAACTGCAGACTCCTTTCATGCTGTTGCTTGTTTGCAGGAGACTAAATCAATACTTGAAGGTTAATCCAGATCACCTCTGTATCTCACTGTTATTAAAGCTACATCGATTAAGTTACTGATGCAGTTCCTTTGCCAGTAGAAAGATCAGTAGTGGCACATAAACCCTTACCGGCATTAAAGGAGACCTATTACGCTTTTCCATATTTTATGACTCATCTACAATGTTACAGTGTTGGATGTTCATGTTAAACATGGACAAAGTCAAAACGTTTTTTTCAACGGAAACGGTGGTTTCCTGAACACCCTGCTGTGAACGCAAGCGCACTGCTTTCCCTGCCTTTTGAACACCTTGTGTTTACAAAACTTGTCGCAGCTGATTGGGTAACACCTGTGACACGCCCACCAAACATGTTGTTCAATCCGAAAACGTTGCAAACCGGTGCAAAACGTTTTGAGATTGAACTCGCCTCTGGTAACATGCTTCAGGTCTTGGCCAATCAGAAGACAGTGGGCTTTGAGAGGGGGGGTCTTAAAGAGACAGGAGCATCTACAGCTTGTTTCAGACAGAGGCTGAAATGAAGGCCTACATGAAGAATCAGTATAAGAAATTAAAATTCTGAACTTTGAATCATGCAAAGCTGCCATACAGGAGCCACAGAACTACAACATAGGGCTGGAAATGCAGATTAGTTGTTCTCCTTTATGATTTGGGTCTTTTCAGCGATAAAATATAAAATTCTTACTGCAGGTTGACAGGACCCTTTTTAAAGGGGATCTCCACTAATTTTACACACAATGGTCAGTTTATGGTCATGAGGAGTACTTCTCAGTCAGTAAAAACAGCTGTATCATTCAGAAAGTATGCGTTAGCTTAGCTTAACACAAAGACTGGAAACAGAGGAAAACAGCTAGCTTGGCTGTGACAACAGTTCCAAAGCCTGCACACATCTAAAACATGTTGTTTTTCATGTGTTTAATCTGTACAAAAACAAAAGTGTAAAACCAGTCAGAAGACAGTGTATAACAGGAAGTTACTGTGCCTGGTCAAGAATTTTAAGCGTCTGATTGGATGTTTCTTGCCAAAATGCACCTTGGGCTTCTCATACCTGTCAACTTTTTATCAAAGAACCAGATCTTTTCTAACACAGTTGTTTATCTTTTGTACCGATGGTTAAACACAGAGAGTTTCATGTCCATCCGAGCCATAAAGGAGCTCCAACTGTGAGTCACCTCACATACAGTCTATGGGGAAAATAACTTTACACAAAAAGTTAGAAACAAGGCTAAGAAAATGCTCATAAAAATATAATACACTTGTTGCTGTGCATTACACATTTACCAGGTAGTAATGGTCTAATGGTTATAGGAGCTTAACCCATGTCAGAGGCTAAAATTCATCTTACACCGGAGGTTTTCAAATACAGTTCAGAGATACAGTAGTTTTGGGTAATTTTACTGTTTTTCCCATTTTCCCAGTCAGAGTCAGAAACCAATGAATACCTCAGGACAGACCTCTTATTATGTATTTGGTGTAGTCTGAAGTTATGTCAAACAGCAGTATTATTAGGTTACGTTTATGGCATCAAATAGCATAATCATGATCCTTTAGGCATCCAGGACGTGAGCGAAACTAAGCATGTAAACTAAATGGGGTGAGGAGGCGCCTTCTTATAAGCTTTGTCTGAGGGAAGACCCACAGGCTCAGACTTTTAAAATCCTGTCTTAGACCGCTCTGTCTCTTGTGAGTCACTCAGCTTTATAGAAGTGCAATCCTAAATTGATGGAGCATACCTTAGAGGTCAAATAAAGATAAAGACGGATTCATAATGTCAGAACTGGAAACTTAATAATCATAAACTGTCATGATTTATTTTATCCCTCTGGCTCATTTGGGGTTGATGGAGCATCTAATCTTAAACTAAGAGCAGTGTGACGGCTCATATTATAAGAAATTACAGGAATAATTTCAGTAACGGTGAGAAGAAGCTACAGAGCATAAATTATGTCTTCTGTTTCAGCCGAGCTGAAAGATGAGAAGCTGAGGAACTGGCCAAAAATAAATGTTCCTGCAGGGGAGGTTTGGTACGTGCACCCGATAGGTCCTTTCCCATACAAATGAGCCTGTCACTGGATCCTGCATGTTATTTATGAGACATTATCTTAAATCAAACACTCATGTTTGCTTTGGATCAATATTAATCCCTGTGTGACACCCTGGACTACAGCCGTCTTGTAAAAGTCACGTGCCATTCAAATTAGATCATCAAGGGTTCTGCAATTCAACTGAGCCACTTGAGATAATTAGGTCAGTCTAATGTATGACACGTTTGAGATGCTGAAGTGGGCCGCGAGTTTGTTACGACGCATTTAAACGAGTTGAAGTGGGGACAATCCAAAAAAAAGGGAAAACAATATAAAAACTGTTTACAATGAGATTATCAGCAGCTAAAATAAGGAAAAATATGTTTTACCCGCTTCCAGGGCCGCTGTCAGGGGGGGTCAAAGGGTACAGATGACCCCAGGCCAAGGCTCAGGGGGGGGCCATGCAAGGGTCTATGGTTGCCCCTTAAACGGGATCAAGTACAACACTTAACTTAATGTCTTATGTGAATAACAAAACTTTTTAGATGTATTTACATGATAAATAAATGTATTATTATCATTAAAACATATTTCAGACTTGTCATCTGATAACATATAAGGACACATTGATCAAACATTACTGATTTTCAACCGCAGTCCTTCGGCAAGATGTTTTGAAACCTTAAAAATAACTGAAAGTGTTTTGCAAAACAAACATCTAAAGTCTGAGGCGGTCTTCCTCTGTTGGGCAATGTGAGCTGCACTTTATCTGAGGTGCTGAAGTGAACATTTGTGTGGATTAGTGTTGAGATTTCTGTCTGATCAGAAGTGTTTTCAGTAAGTTTCGTTTATCCACCTCCTCCTCCTCATCCAGTAGTAGCTACAGTCCCAAACGGTTCTGTGTCTCCAGACGGTCTGAAGGGGCCGGATTAATACACATTTAACGTGTATTCAAATATGAATATGTTAATCGGTTAAGAGTTGTGTGTGTAGCATGAAGGGACTACAAACTTTTATTTCATTATACAGCAAACTTGTGTTGTAAAATACAAATAAACTACCTTGTAAAGGTTTATTTTATCAGAGTGCCTGAGAGCTTTACTGCATTACATTCTATTATATTCGTCACCTGCCTCTTGCATTTTGTGTTACCTTCATATTAATAAAGATTAATAACACAAACAGGTTCCCCTGTAACAGCCTCAACAAAATTTACCTACAGTAATCACTAGTCAGCAACACATCACAAGTCATTGGATACAGCTGCAAATATGGTTACACTTTAATACATAACAAAGTTTATATTATTATTATTATCATCATTTCAGCTGACACAGCCATGTACTCTATACAGTATTTAGTTTTGCACATAATTTGACCAATACTTACTGTAGTCCTTAAAGAGGTGGTATTATGCTCATTTTCAGGTTCTTATTTAGGGGTTGTACCAGAACAGGTTTACATGGTTATATTTTTGTCATACTGCACATTGCTGCAGCTCCTCTTTTCACCCTGGCTTCGTTTTAGCTATGGAGTGATACATCTTGTCTCTAAATGATCTTTGTTGGGAGTTGCACATGCTCAGTTCCTAGTTAAGGACTACTAGCCAATCAGAAGCAGAGAAGGGCGGGTCAGCGAGAAGCCTGTAAACAGCTTGGATTCAGCTGTACATGTTGCCGACCAGCTTGGCAACATGGACTGGAGCGAGAGTTTCAGAGCGGTGAGTCATTAATCTGTATCCATAAAGTTTTAACTGAGCTCTGTCTCTACATCACAGGAACAACTTTATGTCCACTGACTGCCTGGAGGGTAGCTAGTGTTTGGAAGGGAGAGGAGAGCTGTGTGCTGCAGCTCGCTGTTTTTCCACCGCTGTTTTTGAGGGCATGTCGGAGTAGCCGCTTGGCGAGCGTTATATGAGGCGCATTTTGCTTTCATCCCTGAAAGGGAAGCGGCTGGACTTCAAACGAGCTGTTTTCAGGCAGTTCAGAGCAGAGTTTTCTGTGGGAGATGGGAACTCCCTTTGGGCTTTTTCACTTTGCAAACCTGTTACATGCACATAAAAGAGATATAACTCAATAAAGGAGAGGGGAAAAGCCAAAATTAATTTGTTGGTTGTTAGGGACTCCATCTGTGTCACTAAGGCTAATTGCCCGTGTTTGTATTAGAAACACCTTGTTGGTTGAGGTGGTGCTTAAGTGGGTGTCGATGAGGGGCCCAGTTTGAAAAATGTTGTCTCCCTGTCCATAATTCCTAACGGCGGGCCTGCTTCACCCGTTAGAGATGTATCAATAACACGCCAATGTCATTCTGCGTGTTCGTACAACACCTGCCATTTTACGCCATTTAATCTCTACTTGAATCCTTTTGCACAGAGACGGCGTTTCATTTGACCCGTGGAGGTTATAGAAACAACTACGAACAGTGATAAAGTCCACTCTGGGAGGATGGGAGACTCTTAGAGAGGAAGAGCAGACAGGTAAAGGAGAAGTCAGGTGTTATTTTATTATTTGTCTTAAAGTCCACAAACAGCATGAAGAGAACAAACCAATAACGTTAGTGAACACCCAATCCCAATGTGGATTCATCCGCCGCTGAAAATAGTCCCCAACAAATGCACATTTTTCTCCTGTTTGTTAAAATAAAATCTACAGCGAGCAGCAGCTTTAGGAATGACTGAACCCTTTTAAACACGCAGCATGTCATTTCCAACACGAAGGGTCTCTCACATCAAAACAACAGCGCAGCGCGGGATCCTGGGAGTCGTTAAACAGCCACCATCGCTGATGGAAATCTACCTGATGTGACTCAAAGTAGAAATCATGTTCACAGATGAGTTAACGTATCTACGTTTTACTCCCGTTCAGTTTAGTCACGTTCGCTGACTTCCTTCCTCCCTCTCTGATCCTTCCTTTGTTTCCAAGGAAGTTACAGGAACCAGAGGGGGTAAAGGGGAAGACATGACAGACGAGACGACCAAACAAAAAGCAGCATTATCCTAAACAAAATTTGATATTTCTGTGGGTTTGAACATTGTTGGAAACATTAGGGATAATGTAAAAAAAATTCTTTTTAGCCATTTCAGTGCAGAAATGTCGCATATTATACATTTACAATGAAACTATACTGCATATTTGTGAGGTCTTCAGTAGGAACCAATGGGCTTCCTGCTGAGAGCCACAGACAGGAAATCAGGAATAGTGAGTCTGTTTAGAGTTGTGTAATTATTTATTATCCATACTATTAGTGGGGGGTTATTTTTGTTATTTAGCTAGGATAGTTTTTCACCCACTTTTTAACCAAATCAGTATGACAGAATATTTCAATTTATTGCAGATGAAGAATCGTACACATTTATTTCTTGCAACAAAAAGGAAAGTAGCTCAGGCTGTGGTGCTAAATGAAGAGCCGTCTGGAAACTCGCGGAAAGAAACGGAGCCTTTAATTCACCTCTTTAGTCAGGAAGTACTAAGAGACGAGCGCATAGCGGAGAGCGGGACGAGTTGGGCCAGTTTTTACTTGAGGCGTGTTTAAAGGAAGGACATGACTGACATGTCTCCAACTAAAACATGTACATATACTTCAGGATGTGGTGCGTCCCTGGGAATAATCAATTTAGAACTAAAATAAACTGTTTTCAAAACGTGGCTTTCCAAAACAAAAACTCGTCTTGTCCAGTGCCTCCTGATGAAAAGACTTCCCATTCTGTACCTCTCCCACTGCTCTGTCCAAACCCACAAGAGGAGTTGAAGCCTGTCTGTTTTCCAGTCATAGAAGCATGACATGATGGTTTCAGGTCTAAAATGCAAAATGTCACATCATTTCGCTGATGCATAAGAATACAATGTAAAATGACAGTAAAAATATCTGGCTCTACTTCCCCCAGGTCTTTTGGCTCAAATTGTCCCTGCCATTTTAACAGAATTGTGTCATCCAGCAGTTTAAGGGTAAAGTTTTAATCTTGAATGTGCTCATCACTTATTCCATGGGCCTCTCTCCATCACAGGGTGAGCAAACATCAGACTGATCCTTTTACTTTTGATCTTTCTACCCTAAAATAGATTTTCAGTGATGAAAATAGGTGTAAAATGATTTTAAAATGTTAATGTGATCAGTGACACCTAGTTAAAGCTTTTATTTCAGTCTTCCCTTGTATTAGTCTGTAATACAAGGGAAACTTAATTGATTTCTGAGAGGCAGCACAGCAGAACTATAAAAATGTATCTGTAGAGTTCAGTGCAAAGTAGAAGAAATGTTTCAGTGGTGTTTGGTTTTGGCTGTAAACTCCTTCAGACGTGCGTCTGCTGCACTCAGACTTGTTCTGCCGGCTGCAGATGGTTTTAACTCGCACCAAGTGTTACCTCTAGCTGAACTCTGGCTCGGCTCATGCAGAGCAACAGATGGGGATGAAGAACATAGGAAACATATCCAGCGACGCTCTGACAGTTTGGCCTTAACCTCCACACACAAACGGCTTATTTTATCTTTAAGAGTGCACACCGTCCTGTCAGAAAAAAAGGTCAGAGTGTCCGTTTATGCAGCCAGTGTTTCGGAACATTTTAATTGTATTGACTGGATAATGTTCGGGAGCTTTTCCCCCCGAAATGGCTGGAAAATAAGTGTGAAGAAACGATCGAGGTCCTTTACCCTGAGCTCCTTCAGCTGCTGCATGTGTCCAGCGTCACACTGGGCAGCTCCCAGGTGTGAATTCACTGTAGCGCAGGGTGTTGTTGACAAATAACACCACGTTCGATTGCCTCTGTTGGATAGAAAGGTGTGAAAATACAAATATTTAAATATATAATCTTAAAATACCAGCAGTGGAAGAAGCATTTGCATTACTTTGTAAGCAGCATTTTATGAGACATCATATCGGACTGCCTATGGATTGTTTTCATTATGGATTAATCTGCTGATTATTGATTGTTTGTCTTGTCAACACGTTCTAACTACCAAGTCGTCTTTGGCGTCAGTTTGTAACGCACTGTGGGAAGCCCTGTAGCGTCACTTTTGAACGCTAAAGGTAGAAGTAGGATATTTAACAGAAAAGTCAGAGTAAGGAGGTGGTTGGGTTGAGGGAGGCACAGACACTGAACTTTCAGTCAGGAGAGTGGCGTTCGCTTCCCGTGTGAAACAGAAAGTAAACACTGAATGTTTGTATTTAAGTTACGTAAGAAGCAAGTTCTGCAACTTAAATTAACTGACGTACGTAACGTAGTTCTTTAATCCAAATCATGAGCTTTTTCCTAAACCTAACGTTTCACAACCTTAAAAGTACTTTTATTTTGAAAGTTTAACCGGAAGTTACACATTTATTGTTGCTAACTGAACGCCGACGGGTAACCAGGGCGTTAAAAAGGGTCCATATGTGACGAGCTGCGACTGAGACTGCGTAACTGAAAATAGTGAGAGTCACAGTTACACGATGCTTGTTGTGCCCAAACCTCAACATTATTAACATATTAGAATATTAAATTCATTAAAAGGGAAAGGCAGCAAATCTTTAGGTAGTTTACAAATCTGCCAATGCAAAATAACAAGAAATGTGAGAGGAATAACGTCACAAAGCAATAAGTTAATTAGATTTTTTTTTATTCATTTTATATCAACATGTAGAGTCAAAAACACTCGCTGACTTCTGAAGGATTTCATTCGGCCTCGACTGCAGCCGTGAGGCTCGCAGCTGGACGTGGAAACTGAAAGAGGCTGATGGAAGAGAAAAGACGAGCTGGTCAGAACAGAGAGGAAGGTGTGAAACAGAGGAGTGTGATGAGCCGCAAACAGGTCTGAGCCTGCGTTTATCAAACACCTCAGAATCACTCCAGAAACACCACCACCTGAGGCCCGAGAGATATATTTATGAATCATGCTCTCAGCAGGGAGAAACTCATGTTTACACAGTTTTACAACCCTCAGAACCGTAAAACAAAATTAGCAGTAGTAGTTTTTCTCTGTGGCTTCAGTGTAAACTCACATTCAGATACCGACCGATCTCAGACATTAAGAGCCTTTATTTCTGAGGCTACATCCACACTACTACACAACCATCTCCGTCCACTCCAGCGTTTCAGCTGAGTATCAGAACGGATGTCAGTCTATATTAAAACGACTGAAAACGCACTGGGCATGAACGTGCCGGTGCAAACTACTCCAACACGAACACAGACGAACAGCAATGGTGAAGAACCATACTGGATACATACCACAAGACTGTAAGTCGTTGCAAAGAAAATACGGCGACATGCACTGTAAGCACAGCACAAAATATTTTCATAAAAAACAAAACCTAAACTCTTTCAGTGGCATCGTGAGAGCCAATACGAGCCAATCAGGAAGCCAAACTGTGAGCGTCTGCGTCATTGTTTTTAAAATCCTCCGTTTTCACCTGTCCGCACTAAAACGGGGTCAGCAGCGTTTTCAAACTGCTCCGTTTTTGGTCTTCAGATTTGGCGTTTTAGTCTGGACGGGGGGCGCAAACGTAGCAAAAGAGCTGCGTTTTAAAATGAAAACGTAGCAGTGTGGATGGAGCCTAAGCATTAGCTAATTAGCAGTAAACACAGAGTACGGCTGAAAAATATTGACCTCGTGGTGGCGCTAGATGAAAAGTCAGAGGATCAGCAAAGTTCTTACAGTTCATCCAGGAACATGAAGGTCTGAACCACATTTCATCACAATCCACCCAACAGCTGCTGAGATGTGAAGGACAGACCTACACAACTTTGCAAGCGTGGCTAATACATTGCAAAGTAAAAAATGTTGTAAATGACACAAAGAAATTTGTAAGATAATTCAGTGAAAAAGTTCAGTCTGCAGCTTTCAGCTCACTGCCAAGTTTGAGACGTAACATCAGAAGTTACAAAGCTTTTTTGGAAACACCTCGAGGTTTGAAAGATGGATTTTACTATCATCTTAGATTTAAGGTGCTTTTGGGAAATGATCTGGAAACGATGTGATGCAAGAGGAAGCAAAGTGAAGCCACTGTGTTGTAAAGAAAATGTGGGCGCCCCTCAGTGGTTATGAAGAAAGAGCTCAGTGTCTACGCACCTGGGAACTCACCTCGTCTGGTTCAGTCACTCTCCTTTTTCAGGTATCTCTTCATGACTGAAGCCACGTCTCCCCCCTCACTGCCCTCCGCCTCCAGTCTTTCTCCCTGCGGCCTTTCATACCGGCGTCTGGGCCCCCCGCCTTGGGAGCTTCCTCCTGACCCACCGGAGCTGGAGGACTCCGTTTCAGAGCTTTTCCTGCTGCGGCTCGAAGGAGGCAGCTCTCCGAAGTGGACGCTCAGCGCCCTCCTGCCTCCTCTGACTGAGCTGGCCAGGCTGCTGGTGGACTGAGCCCTTCGGATGGCGGGCAGGATGTCGGAGGCCGCGTCGTCACGCCCGTTAACCCCAACCAGGCGGCGGTTTTGGAAGACAATAGGTTCTGAACCCAGAGAGCCTTCACCTCCATCCTCTGTAACGAGACTTCCCAGCATGCTCCGCCTTAGTGCCTGAGGGGAGCGCTGGATGGGAGTCGTCAAGGAGCGGCGGGAATCCTCTGGGTCCTCCTCTGGGATGGACAGGGAGGGGGGTTGATGGCGAGCGGTGAGGGAGGACGCCAAGGAGGAGAGGCGTGGCAGCGAGGGAAGTGAAGAGAGGGAATCACCTGAGTTGAAGCGAGAGGGTTTAGCTCCAGCTGTGGAGGCGGCAGCAGATGTCTGAGCGTCACCGATTGAGCGAGCGCTGGCGGCGCGAGGCAGGAGCGGGGAGGGCGGTTTGAGGATGCCGGGGCCGGGCCGGGCCTGCTGGAGGTCTTCAGGGCCGAGAGAGAGGGCTGAGGCTCTCCGTCTGAGAGTCGAGGCTGCGGTTGTTTGATAAATCGGCAGGGAGACGGCGCTGCCTGCTCCGTCTTCTGCATCGCCGCCAGCCCTGCGCTTACGAAGTCCGTCCAGCAGCTCAGACAGAGCCGAGGAGGACGGGGCTCGACCGAGACCTCTGGTTCCAGCCCCTCCGGCCTCAGAGGCCTCGTCATCAGGATCCACGCAAGAGCTTTATAGGGATAAAGGAGACACTTCATCCATCATTCTCTCCATTAATCTGCTGATTACTTTCTCAGTTAAAGAACTTAATCTCTTAATCTATGAGATGTTAAAAGACCGACTAAACCTTAAGATATTCAATTTACAAGAAAAACAGCCAATCAGAAAACTAGCTGCAGATTCCTTCGATCGACGAATCGATAAGTCGCCTAATGTTTGCAGCTCTAAACACATCTGTGACTGAACATCAGTTATCGGGCTTACCGGAAGCTGTAGGTGCTCATGGTGTCAGCGACAGACTGGCGCCCTCCTTGGCTGCCCCCACAGAGAGAGCCACCACCCCGGGACCCTCCCCTGGGCACTCCTAACCAGCGACGAATCCCCTCTCCAACGTCCTCCGTCCCGACGGAGCCAACGCTGGACACCGAGTCACTGCAGGACAAGATCACACCTTATCACCCCGTTACAGCCAGAGTGGAGACGTCTCCCCTCCGATCTTTGCATGCAAGCACATTACGACTGCAGCAGACAGATTTGCTGCAGCCGTCATAGCGTCTGTCAGAAAAGGCTCTGGTCTGTATCTCAGTTGAAGCGTTAAAAGTCTGTCCTTCTTTTCATCCCCACTTGCATAATTTTCTACCACAAAAATGCAGGTTAAAAGCTTTAAAGTTTGTCCCAAAATATGCTGAGTTACATGTAGGAGCGTCACAACAGACACCACTGAAGGCAACACAGCACTTTGTTATGGTCCTTATGGATGCATTCAGGGGCTTACAGCAAAAGTAGGAAAGATATAACTTATGAAGCTGCAGTAAAAACTGTAATACTTTCAAACAGTGGTTCTCAAACTTTTTCACGTCAAGTACCCATAAAAATGGTATGATGATAAGATTCTAGCTTTTAGAATCAGAAATAGTTTTATTGCTACGGAAGGAATTTTCTTTAATTGTCTTGGTGCATAACAATAAACAAGATGTATAAATATAAAGTTAAAAAAATGACAAGATATAAACAATATAAAAAAATCATAAAGAATATGTAACGAGGGGAGTGTCTGGTTTGTGTCCGGGGTGGGAGGGGTCACCTCAGAGTCCTGGAGGGGTGCAGGATTGATTGCTACGTTTGATTGGTTTAGATTGGTAAATGTTTTATTACAGAAAGTGTATGAATGAATATGGAATTATAGTGAAAGTAAACAATTCCCCTTTCTGCTCGGGACCTCCGGGGTCCCCGGACCCCACTTTGAGAACCATTGTCTTAGAAGAAGTAAAGTGTTTGTGCAGCAGTGGCCCATGGACTGTTATTAGCCATGCAGGGAGTCACCTTGAAGGATAATTCTCGTTACGTTGGTCGTATTTCTGTAGTTTGGGCCTCCAGTCCTGCAGTATTACTTCAGCTGTAGCAAAACTGTACCCCCCAAAGTTAGTTGCTAAATTTGGGGAACGCAATGACTTCACTAAAAAGTAGATGTCCTAATCAGTATCAGCGCCAGTACTGACCTTATTAAACTGATCAGGTACCTGTGGATACTGTTGCCACAGCAACCTCTGGCCTCGTGTAACATAAGCTCACTGAGTTCTACGCAGCGGGTTCCACCGACAGACCCTGAGATGAGTTCAGAGACGGGGGGACACGAGCAGCCAGAAGATCAGACAGGTTGGAAACAAAACTTCTTTGGAGGATAAAACTAAACTGGACAGTAAGATTATTGTAAAGCTGTCTGCTGTAAACGTCCATCACAAGTTGCAGAGCACAACTGTGATTAAGACAGGGAGGGATTGTTCCCAGCATGTCGGATGCACTCACGGTTTTTACAAATAGAGTGGTTCCCAGGCAGGATTTCCTGTAGCTGAAACTTCTGCAGTTGCCAGGGAGCGTGCGGTAAGATTAATTAATTTGAGTAATAGAAATGGCAGATATAATTCAAACTTCTGCATCAAGTCTTCGCCGTTGCTGTACACATGAGCATTTATACTTGTGCGTTTGTGTCTGTGTCGCTCTGCGGTTGCACCGCCAAAATCCTAGCTGGCGATGGTCTTCCGTTGTGTTGAGTTTCTTCTTCGTTGGTGTGCGCTGCTACAAACAAAGGCGGCTGAAACTGAGCAGGTCACGTCGGAGCTGGATCTGATTGATGTTTCACGGGAGTTACCTTCAGTGAAATTACTAAAACGCAGAAACGAGAGAAGGCGCCGGAGAGGAGGCGGGATGTGCGACCCTTAAACCAATTGATGCAGAAGAAGAAGGACAAGCCGGAAATGCGTAAGTGGAAATGCGACGCTACCGAGCCGACCAATCCCAGTTCTTGCAAGTGTGGTTACGTTTTTGTGGAGGTGCGCGTAGGCCTTAAGAAAACTACCAGCAAGCACGCAGAGAAAACCTGAAAGAAGTTTGTTGAAAGTAACAGATTGATGGTCCAAACATCGAGCCGTAGGAAAGCAATCAACTGCATGAAAACAAAATCCACTTTCAATTTAATAAAATCCAATTTATTTTATTCAAACGAACACGTGTGGAACGGTGTCGATGAAAAGGTGCTTCACCTGGTGTGACGTCTGTGTTTCTAACCTGTCTGATCGTCTGACTTTGATTCTCAGATCTCATCAGTTCCTCTCGGTGAGTTTAGCGTCATCGACTCCGGTTGCTCTGAGACGAGAATGATCCTTCAGCAGCTTCTCTGTCATACTGAATTCAGCGTTGACATGTTTAACAATGACACATTAACATTCACGAGGTTCTTACAGGTCTTTCTTTCGAGTCAAGGACTCCACAGCAGTTTGAACGCTGGAGTGAAGGGCAGAGCGGTGAACAGGTTGAGTCTACACATATAGATGCGATGTGATAAAGGAGAGGCGCATCGCTGAAATCTATTACCTTTCAGAGTCACTCTCGTCGCTCGACTCCACCTCCTCCAGGGCGGCCTGCAGATCGACGATGCGGCGGATGGACGTCTCCAGGTCGGCCTGCAGCGCCTGTCTGACGGCGCTGAGCTCCTCCAACTGCATTTCCTGCACACAAACATGGTGAGATTAAAGGAAAGTTTGTTGACACGAAGGCAAAACAACACGCTCACCTTCAACAGGCCTGGCTGCCTGTAAAGACCCCGAGGCTCAACCCGCCACA
Source organism: Micropterus dolomieu (assembly GCF_021292245.1). Lineage (NCBI taxonomy): Eukaryota > Metazoa > Chordata > Actinopteri > Centrarchiformes > Centrarchidae > Micropterus > Micropterus dolomieu. Next base: position 2,143,880 of record NC_060162.1, read on the forward strand.
GCAATTACCTCCATATTACCTCATCAGTCAAACCCTGAGTGTCCGACGGCATGTCCTCTCTCTCTCGCACAGTCCTACGACCTGCTGCTTGCAACGCTCCGCCCGGGTTATTTAGAAAGAAAATTTGTACATATGCACTCTGACATAGGGGGGAACAGAGTGATTTATTCATTCATTTCATCTGGGTTTTTTTTTTTTTTTGTCTCTCCAGCATCCTGTCACACACACACACACACACACACACACACACACACACACACACACACACACACACACACACAAAAGCTTCGATGCTTTCAAAGTTATTGGCTTTGTTGGCTGTGAGGAGACGGGTGTGGGTGCAGCAGTTGTCATAGAGACACATAACCATGTATGAATGTGTGTGTGTGTGTGTGTGTGTGTGTGTGTCCATAACCTTGAAGAGACAATGAGGATTAATCACAGTCAGAGAGAGAAAGCAGGATGAGCGAGAGATGACGTTAAGGAGGAGGAGGAGGAGGTGTGTGTGCATAGTCGCTCGGTAGGTTGTTAAAGGGCATGATTGTGTGTGTGTGTTGCTTTGTGTGTGTGTGTGTGTTGCTTTGTGCTAATAACTGAATAATCATTGAAGCTGCTTCTCTTTCCTTCAGCTCAGGGGTCACAAAAGAAATCTGCTGTGAACACGAACACGACTGAGTCTGTAACTCTTGAGTGGAACTGGCAGCTTCAGCGAGCACAAAATGTGTTTATCAAGGCAATTTATTATGTGTCTTTATTGTATTTGTGTATTTAAGGAGCTACTACAGAAGCCTGTCTGAGCTTTAGTGCTGATGATTTCAGAGAAAGGAGATTTTTAACCTTTTCTTTGTGACAGGCTACTTTCAAGTCAAGCATTAAGTAAAAAAAAAGGGCAACTAGGGGTTAAGTGTCCTGCTCCCATTGTGTGACAGTAGGGATCGAACCCAGATCACCCACACCAAGGCATGTGACTTACCCACTGCCCCACCACCTCCCATTATACACATATATATATATATATACACATATATAGATATATATAAAAAACAGTTGAGATATTTTAGATGTTGAAACTGGGCAGAAGAAAAGCTGATTTGTTCAATGTGCCACTAACTGATGCAGAAAATAAGTTTCATTTTCATTTCTATTGTTCTTTTTGCAGGGAGCCACGCAGTCCTTTGGATACCAAGATTAAAAACAGACGTTTATTAAAGATGGAGGAAGCTCAAAGACTGAGTTGGCTGCTCACAGAGTCGAGCAAAGAGATAAACTTCAGGCTTATATCAGATCTTTTTCTTTCTGCCGCTACTGCGAAATGTTTTTATAAACATGTTGCCTCGAGTTAGGACGTAAGTCACAAGTCCAAGCACTCAAGTCAAGTGCCAAGTCCAGACCGGGCGAGTCAGAGTCAAGTCTTCAGTCATAATGTGCTCTTAAGTTAAAAATGAAAAAGCTGTACAGAGGCGCAGTTTCACAGAACAAATGTCATATGATTTTATGAATTAATTATTCACATTATGAGGTAAGAGAGCCAAAAAAGCTTGAAAGTGTTCAGTTAAAACTCAGGCGAAGGTGTTTGAAAGAAAGTATTGTGTCACAGCTGCAGAGGAGGAATAAAGTTCCTGTTGACAAGCCGGGAGAGATCACAGACACCAGTCTGCTCTCACCCACGGAAAGCTGGAAAGGTAACAAAAAGCTCGGTCACCTTTGGTTTCGAGACTCGTTCTCAGGACAGCCAGTCTGGCACACATGCAACACTTTTATTTTAGGATTTTTCATCTGCATTTATTCCTATCCAGCCACTGGTCTGTGGTCAGGCCCGTGTCCTGCACATCCTCTACACCAATGGCTGCAGCTCATGACATTAATAAGACTGAATCTGAGCACGGGTCGGTGGCCTTCCTCCAATTAAATGCCACAAAGACCAAAGACATGATCATTGATTTTAGAAGGAAAACGTACAAACCACCATCTCAGACCTTCATTAAAGGAATTGAGTTTGTAGAACAGTATAAAAAGCTAGGAAAAGTCACCGATAGCGACCTGAAATTTGACGCTAATTCTGATGCAATCTGTAAAGAGAGTCGTTTGTATTTCCTGCAAGTCAAGTTTCCCACTTGGGATAATAATAAATTACCTGAAGTGAACTAAAAGCCAAAAGGCCGTGGTCAGCAGACCTCAGCGATGTCACCGTGGCTCAGGGACACAATCATTTAGAAATATAAAATGGTGCAAGCCCGTCCAGTACTTTATAGGTTATTAAAATCATTTTAAAATTCTACTCTCTATGTAGACAAACACCGCTGTAATAGGCTTTATCTACAGTACAATACATTGCATTTAATTATATCATAATATTTATATATAAACAACGCTAATAATTTACAGGTGCAACTCAAAAATTGTAATATTGTGGTTCAGTCCATAATTCAATTCAAAAAGTGAAACTTTCATATAATCTACATTCATTACACAAAGTGAATTATTTCATTCCTTTTAATTTGTTTTAATCTTGTTGATTACAGTTTACGGCTCGTGGAAATCTAATCTAAAAGAGAAGAGCTCTAATCATCCGATTACCTCAAAAACACCTGTAAAGTTTTTCTGAGCCTTTAATCTCTCAGTCTGGTTCTGAAGCTCACAATTACTTTTTCCACCATATTCACAGATGCACCTTAATTGATGACCCAAACAAATAAACCTTCTGGGGTGGTTTATTTTCTCCTATTTGCTAGAAAAACGGGATGTTTTTGTGTGTTAATGTGTAGAAACCCTCCCTCCCTGCTGTCAAACCGTGTGCAGTAATGAAAGTTTTCTAATGTTGCAGATAATTCACCAGCTGTTGTTGTTGTTCTTCATGACACTGTTTTTGGAAGTGGGGTGTACTTTCAGTCGTAGCCTGGAGGAAGTGCTTCATGCCAGCTTAAAACGTTGCCTCACAGTTTGGATATGAGAAAAGCCTGTTGGGGTTTATATTTAGCAGCCTCAGTGTTGCCCAGGTAGAGCGGCCGTGATCCGTCTGCAGGCGGCAGGGATGCCAAATAAAAAGCGAGGAGCAATTCAGTCTCTACAATTATCTCCATTTGTGGGCAAAGAGGTTGAGAATGCAATAAGGACCTGAGAGATACAAAGAAAATGAAGAAAAACACACAAAGACATCAAGCTGCGATGAGCAGAGTTAACCAGCGTGTTATTGGTTGGATGTCCGTGAGGCTGGATTTCCTGCAGATTTAACAAAGACGATCTTCACTGCTGAGCTTTAGTGGGGCTGGAAGGTCGATTTTATTTCCTTTGGACAGAGGACAGGCTAGCTGTTTCCCCCGGTTTCCAGTGACTCTCAGCAAGAAAGCGAATGAGCGTATTTCCCCAACTGTCAAACTTTTCTTTTAAACACAACTACTAGTACTTGTACAACTATAACTGCTACTGCTTTGTTATTTTTTTGTATGTAAATATAAGTAGTTCAAGTCCAGTGACAAAACCTTAAATGGTACAAAAGCAAACGTTTACGTCACCAAAACAGACATTTTCAGATATAAAATTAAGAATTAAACGAAGAAGCTTTGTTCATTATTTCACTGTAGGATCAACCGATGACCAGCTGCTCTGTTTTCCTTCATTAATATTATATATAATATATAATATTAATATTGTACAAATAAATCTTATTATACAAGTCTCTGAAATTTACATTATTTCTCAGTTTTGCTGACCTAAACTTTGTCTTTTCCTTCTTTGGTTATTCTGCAGCAGTGGCAGGAAATGAAACACATTTCTACAGGAAACACCTTGGGACGGCCTGTTAATACACCCTCAGAAGATTTATTTGTACAATATTAATGAAGGAAGACAGAGCAGCTGGTCATCGGTTGATCCTATGGTGAAATATCATTTTATATCTGAAAATGTCTGTTTTGGTGACGTAAACGTTGTTTTTAACTTTTGCTGCTTACTTTTGTGCCATTTAAGGTTCTTCACCGGACTTCAACGAGTTATATTTACATACAAATTAGAAAAATGGGGTGTGTTCTGCTTCCTGGAGTCTTCATCTTTCATGTGTACGTCGAGTTCTGTTTTGTTGTTTTCGGTGAAGCAGACTGATGTACGCCAAGTTAAGTAGTAGTTAAGATACGAAGCCTCGTTGGCTATAAGACCAAGGACTTTGTGTTGAAAAGTGGTGGGGACATAACGGCTCATATTAGTGGCGTGATGATATATTTGGGTCATGAGACGTGACGATGCACGAGAACAAGACAAGAAAGTTTTTAGTGCTATTTAGATAAAATATTTGACAATGAAATATATGTGCGGCTCCTCCTCCAGAAGATTTTGAGCATTAAACTGGTAATTTCCTGCATTCTGGAGACATTTTCTGCTCCAATTTACGGTGGAAATGTGGTTTTTTTATACGAGGGAAAACTCTATTGCATTGCATGTTTTCTTTTCCTCTCAAAGCATTTTCATTTCTTGGTGCAAACTGTTATTCAGAACGTTTTTAACAAATACTTTCAAAAAGTGATGTGGACAAAATCAGCCATTTCAAAATGTGCTGGGGACATGTCCCCAGTGTCCACAGTGTAAATGATAACTATCTTCTGCCTCTCACTGCGTCCTTACACTGCTCATCCCTGCTGGTTTGTTTTCCCACGACGAGCCCTGTAACTTTCCTTTCTTCCCTCCATCAGCACCACCAAACACGAGCCATTGCAATGAGAAATGAAATTACTATGTGGGGACGAGAGCTGTAGAGATCAGAATTAGGACAATGGAAGCGTCCCCGCTGCAATAAAAGTCACGTATCTGCAGATCTGGAGATCTAAATTAGAACTTTTCCACATAAACTGACAGATTAAGTGCTCATTTTCTAAAGCTTGTTTTTATAAACTTTATAAAACAATGTTTGTGTGGATTTGTGTACAAGAGCGTGTGTGTGACAACATTAATGAAGGGATGTGGTTACTAGACGATAACAGCAGCATCCGCAGCATTTGCTGTTATTCATGGACCAATATGCCGCAGTGTTTTGTTACCAGCTCCATGCGTCTGCGGCTGCTGTCCTGCTCTCTCTGGATCAGCTCCTCCATCTCCAGCCTCATGTCCTGCACACGCTGCTGGTAGTAGCGGGCGTTCTCTCTCTCCCGAGCCTCCGCCTGGGCGCTCTGCTCCAGCTCCTCCCCGAGACGAACCACGCTGTCCCTTAAACGCAACACCAGCACCTACGCATCGCAGAACCTTTAGATGAAGCCGTGCGGGGAACAAAACACTACACATAATAGTTTTACCTTACGTCATCTCACCTCAAACCTCTTGACTTGCCCTCTCTGAAACTCCAGTTTATTCTCCAGGTCACATACACGCGCCTCCTGTTTACTGACGATGCTACGCCCCACAGTGGACGACTCCAGGAACTGCACCCTGGACACACACTGCTGCAGCTGCATTGTGAGTAAGCAGGAGGAGAGAGAGATGAGCCATAACATTTAGAGAGCCAAAGCTAAAGCACCGAGACTGAATGTGACCTGAAGCTTGCAGTTAAATTGAGACGCCTAACAAGGAGGTTAAATGATCCAGAAATCCATCACAGTCTCATTTTATCCACTTTAAACAGCACATTTGGTTCATAAAGCTCTTAGCGCTCCATTTGTCTAACAAAGGTTACCTCTTCCTGGAGAGAGTGTCTCTGTTTCTTCACCTCCTCTAGTTCAGCCTGAAGCTCTCTGATCTGAGAGATGTCACTGGAGGACTGAAGCAGAGGGATTTGTTTTCGGGATCAATGCGCGGTTAATAGAGAAAGACAAACTGAGAAGGGAGACTGAAGCAATACCTGAGCAATGAGGGCTTTGTGCTTCTTCATAAGTTCATTGAGGTCTTCCTGGTCCTCCTCGAGTCTCTTCAGCAGGTCCACCTTCTCGTGCTGCAGCAGGGCTAACTGCTCATCCACCTGGACACAAAGACAAAGAGGTAAGGTGGGTCGTATGCAGAAATACTCCAAAGGAATCTGTTTTATTATTATAAATTAATACCATGTGCACCGGGGTGAAACTTATTACATTCACATTTTGATTTACATGCAGTGTTGGGCAAGTTACTCAGACATTGTGATATATTACTTGTTACTAGGGGTGTAACGATTCGCCAAATCCACGGTTCGGTCCAGACCTCAATTTTTGATCCACGGTTCGATTCATATCGCGTATGTCGTGTAAAATACTACTCGGCAATAAAGCTTTTTCTGATTCTTATTCTAAAAAAAGAGAACGACAAAGCAAAATGCAACACCTGCAGCATTCACGTCAAGGATGCAGTAACGCAGCATTACTATC
>NC_060162.1:2150299-2168508 GCF_021292245.1 Micropterus dolomieu
TCTTCTGCCTCTCACTGCGTCCTTACACTGCTCATCCCTGCTGGTTTGTTTTCCCACGACGAGCCCTGTAACTTTCCTTTCTTCCCTCCATCAGCACCACCAAACACGAGCCATTGCAATGAGAAATGAAATTACTATGTGGGGACGAGAGCTGTAGAGATCAGAATTAGGACAATGGAAGCGTCCCCGCTGCAATAAAAGTCACGTATCTGCAGATCTGGAGATCTAAATTAGAACTTTTCCACATAAACTGACAGATTAAGTGCTCATTTTCTAAAGCTTGTTTTTATAAACTTTATAAAACAATGTTTGTGTGGATTTGTGTACAAGAGCGTGTGTGTGACAACATTAATGAAGGGATGTGGTTACTAGACGATAACAGCAGCATCCGCAGCATTTGCTGTTATTCATGGACCAATATGCCGCAGTGTTTTGTTACCAGCTCCATGCGTCTGCGGCTGCTGTCCTGCTCTCTCTGGATCAGCTCCTCCATCTCCAGCCTCATGTCCTGCACACGCTGCTGGTAGTAGCGGGCGTTCTCTCTCTCCCGAGCCTCCGCCTGGGCGCTCTGCTCCAGCTCCTCCCCGAGACGAACCACGCTGTCCCTTAAACGCAACACCAGCACCTACGCATCGCAGAACCTTTAGATGAAGCCGTGCGGGGAACAAAACACTACACATAATAGTTTTACCTTACGTCATCTCACCTCAAACCTCTTGACTTGCCCTCTCTGAAACTCCAGTTTATTCTCCAGGTCACATACACGCGCCTCCTGTTTACTGACGATGCTACGCCCCACAGTGGACGACTCCAGGAACTGCACCCTGGACACACACTGCTGCAGCTGCATTGTGAGTAAGCAGGAGGAGAGAGAGATGAGCCATAACATTTAGAGAGCCAAAGCTAAAGCACCGAGACTGAATGTGACCTGAAGCTTGCAGTTAAATTGAGACGCCTAACAAGGAGGTTAAATGATCCAGAAATCCATCACAGTCTCATTTTATCCACTTTAAACAGCACATTTGGTTCATAAAGCTCTTAGCGCTCCATTTGTCTAACAAAGGTTACCTCTTCCTGGAGAGAGTGTCTCTGTTTCTTCACCTCCTCTAGTTCAGCCTGAAGCTCTCTGATCTGAGAGATGTCACTGGAGGACTGAAGCAGAGGGATTTGTTTTCGGGATCAATGCGCGGTTAATAGAGAAAGACAAACTGAGAAGGGAGACTGAAGCAATACCTGAGCAATGAGGGCTTTGTGCTTCTTCATAAGTTCATTGAGGTCTTCCTGGTCCTCCTCGAGTCTCTTCAGCAGGTCCACCTTCTCGTGCTGCAGCAGGGCTAACTGCTCATCCACCTGGACACAAAGACAAAGAGGTAAGGTGGGTCGTATGCAGAAATACTCCAAAGGAATCTGTTTTATTATTATAAATTAATACCATGTGCACCGGGGTGAAACTTATTACATTCACATTTTGATTTACATGCAGTGTTGGGCAAGTTACTCAGACATTGTGATATATTACTTGTTACTAGGGGTGTAACGATTCGCCAAATCCACGGTTCGGTCCAGACCTCAATTTTTGATCCACGGTTCGATTCATATCGCGTATGTCGTGTAAAATACTACTCGGCAATAAAGCTTTTTCTGATTCTTATTCTAAAAAAAGAGAACGACAAAGCAAAATGCAACACCTGCAGCATTCACGTCAAGGATGCAGTAACGCAGCATTACTATCACATGTTTTCTTTTCCTCTCAAAGCATTTTCATTTGCTGGTTAACATTTCTTGGTGCAAGCTGTTATTCAGAACGTTTTTAACAAATACTTTCAAAAAGTGATGTGGACAAAATCAGCTATCGGACAGTTACTAATCAGTTACACGATTAGTAACTGTAATAATATTACTGTTTTGGAAAAGTAAATTCGTTACACTACTAGTTACTGGGAAAAGTAATACTATTACAGTAACGCGTTACTCAGTAAGAGTAGTAAGAATCAGCCACAGATGGAGTGGATGTGCTAGGAGACAATTCAGCAGAACAGCATCTACAAACGGACATTTTTGCATCTTTCTCAGACAGTTTAAAATGCTTCCACACTGCCGACATGTCAACGTAATTGTCCAGTCAAATTTATTTGGTCTTTTGACACCGAAAGTGCTTTTTTTTGTTATTTTGCATCCCTAATTTAAATCAACTGTGTGTGTTTGTCTGCCTGTAGCACTTCATCACTACAGCTAATTCCTCGTACGTGTAAAATACTACGCGGCAATAAAGCTTTTTTCTGATTCTTATTCTAAAAAAGAGAACGACACAGTAAAATGCAACATCTGCAGTAAGGAGGTTTGGTGCGAGGAAGCAGCTCCAACACGATGAAGCATTTACTTCAACACGGCGTGAATCTGAAGGAACGCACCGTGTTCAACGCGTCGCGCTCTCCCAGCTACAATGACGCCTCGTTTTCTGTATGGAAGCGTCTACATTTGTCACGTTTCTCCACTCTACGGAGCCCCTGAAGTCCCAGATAAGATACTTTTTTTTTATCTTATGCGCACAAGTTATTATCTTTTGCGAATGGAGAAACTTCCTCGTGCGCACAAGATAACTATCCTGTGTGCACAGGATAATAACTTGTTCCCACAAGCTAAAAAATATATTCTTATGGGACTTCAGGCACTCAGGTTTCTCCTTTAATCTGTCACCTGTCTGATAAACCCACGCTCACCATGCTCTTCTGTTTGCAGATATTTTCCAGCTCAATCTGAGAGTTCTCCAGCTCCTGGGAGAGAGTCGTCTGCACACTCTCCGCCTCCAGCCGCCTCACTTCGCTTTCCTCAAGCTAATTGGCAACACACAAAGAAAGAAAGCGAGAGAGAGAGAGAGCATTAATGCATCTCTAACTGAGCAGGAAGTGACAGCGCGGCGTCGGGTGAATGTGTAGGCGAGTGTACCTGGCAGTGCAGGCGCTCTATCTGCTCTCTGCTGCCGTTGGGTAAGTTCTGCCCCGGGTTGTCGACGGTGGAAAGAAGCAGCTGGGCGTCGGCCAGCAGGGCATGAGTCCTCTTCAGGTCTCTCCTCAGCTTCTTCTCCACATCAAAGTCTCTGTGTCCCACCTGCAAGACCACACACCTTAGATTAGCACTTCCCTAATAGAGATTAAATGAGTTCGGTACCTTATCTGGAGAATAAAATGACATTCTTATAAAGAGTTGGACTTGAGCTGTACGCCAGCTTGGCCACAGACCAGATGCTGGCCACTTATCAGGAGTCCAATTACATCCTTATAGTGACAGAGACAGAGTGCTAAATTAGCTGCTGCCTCCTCACTGCATATGCTTGTTTTGTGGTGCCTGTAATGTAGGAATGACACATTCATCAGCTAGAGAACATTAACCCACAATAATAAGGATCTATGATGTGAGAAAGTTGGCAGCGATCTCTTTCAGTCACTGTAAGAATGAACTTCACACACACATTATGATGTGGAGATTGTGTGCTTCCACAACTTGTTTTTGCAGCTCAGTGTGTGCGTGTTGTGTACCTGGTCACACAGAGTTGCTATGAGTCCTTCCAAGTCGTGCTTCTCATGAATCACCATCTGTTTCTCCTCATACTCCTGCTCCAACTGCATCTCCAACTGCCTCAGCTACACACACACACAGAAAGAGAGAAAATGATGGACGACCGGTCTGAACGAGCTTTTATTGTCCCTGACAGGAAATCTTCCCTGCAGCAGGATGCATAATGATAAGCATAAAAACATAATCATCTGTGGGAGATCATAAAAAAATAAACAGCACAAAATAACAGAGGCCTCCCAACTATCTCCTGCTGAATAAATCAGACAGAGTTTGGTGGTTTAAACCTTCTGCCGCAGGGAAGACACTTAAATTCTTCATCGAAGAGATTAAGAGGACACTCCAACGTGACTTTCCTCACAACCTGCAGGTTATATACTCTGTCAGCTCTCTGCTTTAGCTTGACATTAATAAATTTACCAAACACCTCAACTATATTCTGCAATTTGCTACGACACAAGAATAGGGTTTAGTTGCAAGTTCAAGATCCGTGTGTTTGGATTCTGCTCATCGGTTCCTAACTTCCTGTATATTTCAGCTCCTGACTGAACTGCAGTGAGCATTTTACAGTCCATAAAAGTGTCTCTTATCTGCCAGGAGCTGCTACGCCGCCCTAACGTCACCTCGTTTGTTACGTCAACAAAGCACGAAGAAGAGAGTCCTTCTGTTTCCAGTCCTGGACCGTGGCGGACCGCAGCAAACGCTCCAGAGTTTGGCTTAGCTTCACTAAAAAAAGAACGACGCAGCAAAATGCAACAGCTGCAGTAAGGAGGTTTGATACCCAACCCCCATGAGAGACACCGCCAAGCTCGCTCTACCACTAGTTGTTCGGTATTCGCAGCTAATCTTCCTGGTGTCTACATAAAACATACAATATATAAATGAATCTTTCTTTCGTTTATATCTCACAGACCTGGTCGACGCTGGCCCTTGTTTTTTTAAATCATTGTTTTGTGGGTTTTTATTTAAAAAATGTTACTGTTATTACATTTCAGTGGGAATCGATAGAAAAGGACGCTTGCTGTCTTTTTTTACTGCAGCGGCACTGAGCTGCGTCCTCTATATTATCTGACAGACCCACACGAAATCGGAGTAACTTACATGTACTTTAAAAATGAAGATTTACCAGAAATAACACGGTTATGATGTAATATTTTGGTGTTTGTCTTTGTTTCTTTCATCATAAATGTTCTTACGTTTGTAAATGCAGTGAGAAGGTTCAGCTTTGTCAAATCTGAAACAGAGGTGAAAGAATAAATAATCACTTTGCTGCGTTACCTGCTGCAATCACTTCTAGTGCTGCTGCTGTAGCTAGAGCTAGGCTCGTGACTCCATATAGCATCCACCTGTAGGCTCGGAGTCAGAGCTGCTGTAAGTTATAAGTGACCCCTCAGAGTTTGGAGTTTCCTGCAGGGAGAGATGAGGCCAAGACTCCAGATATCAACACTGTAAGTGTTCTGCAATCACATAGTAATCTGCCCCCTGTGAGCCGACTGAAATTACAAAGTGGGCGTCACAGAAGCTAAATCCCTAAATCTGCCTGTGTTTGCTGAGAAAAACCTGCAGGGATGTTGTGCCTGTGTGTTGTGACGTAACTGCAGTGTGGTTGCATAACATTATGAAATGGGGGGGGAGAAAAAAAAAACTAAGTGGATCATTCAGTGAAAATAATTGGTTTTCTTCTTTCAGCCACAGAAGGACGTTCAAAAAGAGCCATCTGTACAAAAACAACCCTGCTCTCTTACACAGCTGAGGATTTAAAGATCACTGTTGGAAAGAGGCTGAATTTTCTAAAGTCTGTTCTCTTGTTATCAGCAGAAAGAGGTTTTACTCTCATGACCAAAATCTTTTAGGCAATTTTTCTCATTGCTGAACAAAACCCAAGAGCCCAAACTCCCGGGAACGAAGGACACAGTGTGCAGATTATGCTTCAAAACAACTCAAAAAAACAACAAAAGAATCTCAACTCTGTCTTTTTCAGAGCTTTCACCTGCTTTCATCATCAGACAACAACACAACAATAATAATAATAATAATTCCATATGCTTTTGTCATCTTTAAACAAAAATCCCAAACTTTTACCTTCATCCAAACCAATCTGGCAGCAGCAAATATTAGAATGAATGAATAACATTTTTATATTGTGTCGTGTGTTACTACTAAGACACCATAAATTCACACCAGCCAGGACCAATAGTGCTGCAATATACACTTCCAAACAACAGAGAAAGTCCAGAAGTAGAGAAGTAGCTACAGCATCTTTCACGGCCCATCACCGAGTACAACAAAACAATCACTGACGGAAACTTTTACTATGTAGTACTGGAAAAAATACTAATTAAATGATCCAGCTTGCCCTTTTATTTCAGGCTTTTGAGACAAACTTAAACACACGAAAGCTTTGCTCATCTACACATAATATAATATTTCAGGGTTTTGTCGAGTTCATGGAACATTAACTCTCGCAAATCGTCATAATTTGTACAGTACAAAAGAAAATGGCACTTCACCCAGATCCCACAGCCAGGGACACCTGACAATGTTGGAGCCCTAGGCGAGATTTTAAATTACCCACCCCGCACATGCCCAACCCTAAAAAGTCCACCTCAGGGGTCATCACTCTAGTGTCCACAGGAATTGTTTTAAACTTTCTTTAGCCAAACTCTCAATTTAAGCATGTATAGATGAACAGCCAACGGTGGAGGGGACAGAAATGAAGAGGAGGGCCAGGGGATCCTCCCCGAGAAAATTTTAAGCATTGAAGACTTCATTTCCTGCATTCTGCACCAATTTATGGTAGGAAAGTCTTAATTTATGTAAAGGGAAACACAAAGGCAGCAGGTGACAAATCAAAATATACAAAAAAAATTAATAGAATATAATGCAGTAAGGCTTTCAAGCATTCTGCAGCTATTGCTTTTAAAAAGTCAATGTTCCTCCTGTAGATAAACTTTTCTAATTTAATAGAATCCCTGCTGAGTCAGCAGCACACTGCAGGCATGATTCAGTCTTCCCTCCTCTTTTGTGTCTTTTGTTTGGGGATGTGCATGTGGAATCTTTCCTGAATTTTAATTTAGCTTTTATATTCCTGGACTTTAATAGCTGCTGTGTTTCAGCAGGTTTTCTGTTCATGTTCAAAGCTTTCTGCACATTCAGAATCTCTCCCACATATCTTAGGTTATAGGTTCTCTGACAGGTCCAGAGAAAAAAAGTCCTAATATAATGAGACTGACGTCATTATATAATTAGATTTCATAGAGTCATATACTCTGCTGTGCATCACTTATTTCTCTGCTGGAATTATCCCCTTTAGACCGTTTGACTGACACAGTGCACAGACTGCATGTTGCATGTGAAACCAAAACCACCACAAATCCACGCACACGTTAACTTCAGCAGCTCCAGTAAAGTGCAACTCAGGTTTTAGACGTTTATATTGCAAAACTCTACACAACGACACACGACACGTTACAACCGCCTGGACTCACAGCGCGAGGTGCACTTAATTACTATCACAGCGTACGCCAGTGTCGCAGCAGCTGGGCCGAGTTGATTCGCGCCAAGTCAAAAATCTTCTCTTGCGGCGCCCCCTGACATTTTGCGCCCTAGGCAACCGTCTACGTTGTCTATGCCGCTGGCCGGCCCTGCCCACAGCTCACACCAGTGGTTTTCCTCCTGATTATTTTTTAATTAGTAAATACATACATTTGGATTTGGCCTTATAGTTAGTTTATCTTCCAAAAGAACTTCTATTCATTCAAAGAAAGTACAGAATTATTAACAGCGAAATTTAAGTATCAAAAGTAAAAGTACTCATTATGCAGCAGAATGGCTTCTGTCAGTGTTTTATAGGAATATTAGTACTCATAGATTACTGTTGTAGCTGAAGGAGGTGGAGCTTATATTAACTGATATATGCATACAGTGCTGCGTATTTCAATCTACAATAGTAGAACATTTCCCTCTGAAATGTTGTAGCATAATATGAAATGAAATTGCTCACATTGTGAATTTTTGCACATTTATTGTCAAACATCCTGCATATTGTTTTAATTTTGTTGTATTATTTTGTATACTTGTACATTTTAGAACTCTTTTACTTTTTCCTCATTCTGTTTATGTGTACTTTTAAGCACCTATATATCGAGGCAAATTCCTTGTATGTAAAAAATGTACCTGACAATAAACCTGATTCTGAATTATTATAAAATGGTGAACTACAAGTATGTTGCTCTTAATTATAGTATTTAAGTAATTGTACTTGTCCCACCGCCGGTGGATGTGAAACTCCATGCTGGGAAGTCAGCTGCAAAGAGTAAGAGTAAGAGCTCCAGACTGCATGCAGACTTTGAATTGAGACCCCTTGACTTGTTGACTTGCAGCTATGAACTAATCTGCTTGTGTTGACCTACCCGCCTCTGAGAGGACTTGTGTACATCCTCCAACTCCTCTTCTTTATCCTCCAACTCTTTCTGATGCATCTGCTTCATCCTCTCCATCTCCATCTCAAAACGCATGTGGATCTGTCTCAGAGAGGAGAAGTGAGGTTAGAAAGACAGCAGGGAATGTATTCTAAAGTGTCGGCCAGTGTTGTAAAGCACCTGTTGCTGCTGCTGTATCTTGGCGGTGAGCGTGGTGATTTCCTGCCCTCTCTCGCTGGCCTGACTCTCCAGGAGGCGAAGCTGTTTCTTGAGGTCAGGTAGTGAATCGGCGGCGAGATCAACAGGCAGGCTGAGGTCACGGATCTGAGCGCATAACTCCTCCTTCTGCTTCTGCAGACGGCTCACCTCTGACTGGCTCTCCTGCACACACCCACACACACATGCACTGCTGATATAGAAACATTTTGTTCATCTTCCAGCTCAGAAAGTCTGTTTGTGCTCCGGTTACCGCAGCGTGCCGAGAGCCGGGCCGGGTTAAATAGGCAGGGCGGGTTTGGCCTCATGGGAGATGAAACTGAAGCGCACACGAAGCAACACCGACACGAAAACAGAGACAGTAAACAGAGTTTTTGTGAGAGAAAAGAGGGAACAGTCTAATCTTATACTAAACCTCAATTAGTGTCATGCTACAAAAATCATTTTATACAAACCAGATCTGGCATTTAAATCAATCAATCAATCAAGATTTATTTATAAAACACTTTACAGCAGCCAACAGGTGTCCAAAGTGCTTTACATCAACCAAGAATAAACAACACAGCATTCAATAAAAGACAAGAAAAAAACATGAAGCATAGAAAACATTAAGCCAGATAAAGTTGTTGCACCACTACTGCGTATTAAAAGCTGTTCTAAATAAATAAGTTTTAAGAAAAAAATGAACAATATCCGTTATAGTGCGAATGTCAGGGGGGAGCTTGTTCCAGATCTTTGGGGCAGCCCCGCTGTTCGTACCTCGACCTCGGGACTTCTGAAGTCCGTAGATCTGAAGACCGCAACAGCCGATTTTGCCCACTCAAAGATAAAATTTTGGACAAATACTCAGGGGCTAGGCCATTCAAGGCTTTGAAAACAAACAATAAGATCTTGAAAATCGATTCTAATACGCACCGGAAGCCAGTTTAGTGTAAACAGAACGGGAGTGACGTGTGCACTTCTAGATGTGTTTGTTAAAAAGCGAGCAGCAGCATTTTGCACAAGTTGAAGACGCGAGATGGATGTTTGACTCAGACAAACATAAAGAGCGTTGCAATAATCTAGCCTTGAACTAATAAAGGCATGGATAGCCTTTTCTGGATCGTGCCTATTAAGAAAAGGCTTAACTTTAGCCAGGAGATGAAGTTGGAAGAAGCTCGTTCTGACAACATTGCTAATCTGTTTGTCAAATTTCACACCCAAATTTTTGACAGTTTACTTGGCACATGAAGTCAAAGCTCCCAGACTTAAAGCTGGATTGTTTGACATGCATTTAGTACTGAAGACAACGCATTCAGTTTTATCTTCATTCAGATGAAGAAAGTTCCAAGAGAGCCACAACTTAATATCATTAATGCCATTAAGTTTAGTGCAGCACTGTCATTAGGTTTCATAGGCAGATAAACTTGCAAGTCATCTGCATAACAATGAAATGCAAGGTTCTGCTTGTCTATTATAGCCCCTAACGGCAACATATATAGAGAGAATAGGATGGGGCCAAGAATTGAACCCTGGGGAACCCCGCAATAGAGAGGAGCAGATGATGAGGAGAAGTCACCCATTGTGACAGAGAAACTCCTATTTGTTAAATTTAAGAGCGGCGTGCCGATTCAAACACACTCAACAACTCATTGCGTCAACATGTCATTAACACTAAAACATTGCAATCCCAAAAGAGGAAGTTCAGTGTTTCACTCTGCTGTTCACTGCTGTTTTATATTATTCACGCGTAGGTTTCAAAGTACACAAACATGCAACACCACATGGAGAAATGTCTAAGCGAGGGGGCTGCCACATCGTGCAGCATCAGAGCGGTGGGGGGTTTCAGGGGCTCGCTCAAGGCCACATTCAACAGTGCACTGGTGAACTGGCAACTCCACAGTGCCGTACCTCTGCTCCGAGCTGGACTGTAACCAGCGACCCTCCGGTTTCCTAGAAAAGTCCTTCCAGACTGAGCTACTACCTGCTAGCTTCTTCTCGGTAAGGGTTTTTTCGCAGCAGAGTTTTCTACAGGATTTTGTATAAACTATATACATATACACAGAAAAGTACAGGTAAGTGCAGACACACCTGTAGGCTGCGGCGCAGGGTGTATATCTCAGCCCCCAGAGCTGTGTTCTCCTGAAAGGCTTTGTCCTTTTGCTCTCTCTCATTGTCAGCTTCCTCCAGAGCCTGAGTCAACTCACTGTCGAACCTGAACACACGCAAAAAACACATAGCAGGCGGACGCTTCAGGTAAAATACTGCAGAGCTGCGATTATTCTGCTCATCGTAGCTTTAATATTGCAGCTGGTCAAGGTGAAGCTATTATTAACTACTTTACATACTAATGGGAAACAATAATAATATAAACCAGGGGGTTTCAAAGTTTACTTGCTTTGTTTAACTAATTTCCTGGATGCCTATGGGATCATTATTATGCTATTTGGTCCTATAGACACTAAAATAAGCCAAGACAGCCCAATATTACTTTTTGAGATAACTTCAGACTACACTAAAAACCTTTTTAAAAAGTCTATCCTGAGGCATTTATTAGTTTCTGAGGGAAAAACAGTAAATTTCCCTTCTCTGAACTATCTCTTTAACCAAATCACACGCATTTAGTCAATTCCATGTGATCTCTTTTTGTAATAATCTAATAACTTTTCACTTCCATTCACTGTGCCTCCCCTGAAACAGTTTGGAGCCTCGTCTCCCACTTTGAAATCCTCTGATCATATGTTTTGTTTATAAAACCTGAATCTGCAAAGTGACTAGTAACTCCAGCTGTCAGATAAATCTAGTCAGGATGAAAGCCTGGCATCGCAGGACTAATGGAACCTCTCAGTTTATTATTGATTTCCAAAATGCCTCTTGACGCAGTTAGATAGACCTACAACCAATCAGAGCAACAAAACAAGTGACGCGGTGCTGAGCGACACAAGTTGGGAGAGATGCTTGGTCCTATTTTCAAGCAGGCGAGCAAAAAAATGGCTAGAGCTAAAACAGCACACTAAAATGTTTATCTAAAAAGACTTTTGAGGCGGTAAACAGGCGACACTTGATTCATATTTGATCAGCACTGCCTAGTTTGACAGTTTTTACATTATCTGTACTTTATCAGACAACTGATATAAAGAACGAGATGATGTAGCAACAAGTTATCGTCACATTAAGGAGAGGAAGACACAAACCGTCTCTGTTTGCGGTCCAGCTCGTGCATGCGGCTCTGCAGGCTGTCAGTGAGGACTCGGGCATCCTGAAGGTCAGAGGTCACGCGGCGAGAGTGACGTTTCAGTTCTGCCACGCTCCGCCTGGACTGCTCCAGCTGGGCCTGCAGGGCCGCCACCTACACACACACACACACACTCATTGTTATTAGCTTCAGACATTTAATCTCCCATCAGTGTTTCCGTGCACGTCCTGTCTCACCTTGGTATCGAGCTGCTGTCGGGTCTGTCTCTCCGTCTCCAGTTTTTCTTCTGTCTGCTTGAGTCGTCTGCGGACAAATTCAACCTCCGTCTGGCAGCACTCCAGCTGCATGGCCAGCTCGCTGTCTGTGTGTGTGTGTGGGGGAGGAGATGGGTGTGACTTTGTCAGGGGTGATGGACAGGGTCACTTAAAACCTGACCACATCTGGTGTCTCTCTCTTTTAGCTGGAAACCATTTAAACTAAACTTTACTTTGTGTCTCCTGAAGGTGGAGTTGTAGTATGATGATGCTGAGGGCTGTTGGTTGGCGGAAAACATTGATTACAGTTAAGACCATTGTGGGTGTTTCACTGCGAAATGATAAGAAAACCTTCACTTCCTCCATCAGTTTATGAAGAAGCAGCACTTTTTCTTTCTCTTTCTTTACTCTATAATTTTGAAAGGAAAGCAGTTTTGAAAAAGAGGAATCCCAGAAGCTGCCGTATTTTTATTTTACTGTATGTATTGTGATGATTTAGGAGAATTAATTTTCCGGGAAATTGCTCAGCTAAATCCTGAAAATATTCTGGTGTGTAGATGAGCAAAACTGGAATGACTGTTTAATTTTGATGTGTTTAAGTTTGCCAACTTTGTCTCAGAAGCACGGAAATTAAGGCAAGATGGATCATTAATTAGAAATCAGATTCAGGTTCAGATTTTTCCAGCATTATATACTTCTTGTTTACAAGGACGGCCTGGCAAGAGGGGAGTAGCCTCTTGAGGTTTAGACAGACAACATTTAGTGTTAAGGAACAAACGAAGCAATATCATACAGAGGTAAAAGATTAAAAAGAGAACAAGAGAAAATACCGATACAGTGAGGGTTTAAAACAGACAGAATAAATTACTTTAAAATCGTTTTAAAGCCAGCTTGTACTGTTATTTATATATAATGTTGTATAATATTAGATATCCTCATATTATATACAGAGGAGGAGTGTAGTAGTAGGTGTTTTAAGGTATGGTGGGGTCAAACCAAGGAGGGTTTTGTAAATGAAAGTGAGCCAATGAAACATGATATAGTATAGCCAAATATAGTATATATAGTAAATATGTTTCTGTCAGTAATTAATGAGTTTTGTTGAACTGAATATTGGACCGTGAAAGATGTTCTTGGCTTGTATGAATTTATGGTGTGTTGTTGGCCAGCGTGGTCTGGGGGTAGTTTTTATATATTCTGATCAGCCAAAACATTATGACTACCTGCTGGTCATTATGCAGGTCTCCCTTGCAAAGAGCAATTTACGACAGGTTTGTGCAGTTAAGAAAGTTTGGTGACAAAATATTAAATATTTGTGATAAAAATATGAAAATGTTCTTGTAGGAGGTGTATTTTTCTTACCAAATCCTTGTTTCTACTTTTTCACTATAGCTGAGCCACCCTATAATTTTATATATAAATATAAAAGTGTATGGAATGATTTGGCTTGTTGGGCCGTCACCATTTAAGAGACGACGTCGTCGTTACCTGTCCCTGCTCCTCGCTGACTCTCAGCCATCTCGGCTTTCTGTTTCTCCTCCTCCAGCTGCTTCTCCAGTGTTTCCATGGTGACTTTACACTGATCTAGACGAGCCTGATGGTGAAAAGAAAAGAGATGTTTGACAATAAAGAGGAGGCAATATTTCAGGTCCATAATAGAGGAGTATTAAGCAAAGAATGAAACAAATCACTGCGCTCAGCACTTTATAAGTCATTCGGCGGCACTCATCCAGTGAGGCGTGAGTAATAGATTACTTTTTCAATAACAAAGTCGTTCTACCTGCAGGTCTTTGTTCTCCCTGCTGAGTCGAAGTCTCTCTGCCCTCTCCACATCCAGAGCCTGACCCACCGCGTCGCCACGAAAACGCTCATCGCTCAGCTCGGATGTTACAGCTGTAACCTAAACACACATGGACAACAGTATGAGCTGTGTGTGTGTGGGTGTGTGTGTGTGTGTGTGCGTGTGTGCGTGTGATGCAGCACACACCTTGGTCTCCAGGCTGTCTACCGTCTGCCTCAGCTCATTCCTCTCCTTCTCTGATTTCTCCAGGCGTCGTCTCAGAGCAGATATCTCATCCTGACAGAAAGAGAAAAGAGCTTCTCACAGCGACTGAAATTTAAATCACATCTGAAAAGATTTGTTTCATGACGGTTTCTCACCATTATTATTTAACGTTCAACTGCGCTGACAGTCCACCTGTTGCTCACAGAGGTTGGAGCTGACTGGACTCCCATTATCGTGACTGTCTGTTAGTTTCACCTACAGCACCCTGTGTCTAAAACGCTGCACTGTTCAAAACGTCTTGTTTTCAGTTCAATAAACATCACTGTTCAGAATATGTTCTGCACAATGATAGACTTTACCTTAGACAACACACATTAGTGGATTGTATAGTTTTTGATTTCTAAGATTTCTGGGAAGGTCGACATTTATTTTTATCAATTTGCATTTATTTATTTATTAATGTCAAGTTGTGTCTATAAAAATAAAGATTGAATGATTGAAGTTACTGTAGCAGAGCCAGGCTAGCTGTTTCCCTCTGTCTCCAGTCTTTAGAGGTATCAATCATCTCATCTAACTCTCGCCAACAAAGCCAATTTTCCCCTAAATGTAAAACTATTATTCTAACAGCTGTATATAACTGTGTGTGTACCTCTTTAGCTCTGAGCCGTTCGTTGTCCATGTTGACGTCGAGTTGAGGACGCACTCTGCAGAAAAGTTTCCACCAGCTCCACTTGGACACGACCCTCAGAGCGCGCAGGTTCCTCTGCAGACACCTGACCGCCATCTGCTGCACCTGGAGACACACACACACACACACACACACACACACACACAGAGGTGAATTAAAACTACAAATGAAGTCGTCCTGTGATGTATTTGTGCAGTGACCACCTGAATTCTAAAATACCATTTTGCCCACATTTTTAATTATAATTGTTTTTCTGTGGATTTAACTCACTTACACACCGAACCAAAATTAACTACATTTCATCCCCAAAACGGTTGCATAGAAAAAACCCATTGTAGTAAACATGCAAATGCAAAACACTTGGACTAACTTTCACAGGGATTGGTACATTTATGGCATCACAATAATTTTGTGGGGTAATTTGTATGGAATATTACTAAAAATCATTTAATATTGTCTTTGTAATGTATTTTTTAATCCACCAAAATGCTATGCAATCTTAGAAAAAGTGTTTTTTTATCTGATTTATAACGGCAAAAAGAAAATATTTGGGTTTTTCAGCCGGACAAAACAAGGAATGTGAAGACATCATCTCTAAGACTAGACAATTACTTGAGAATACAATCAGCAGATTAAGTTTTTATTATGGCACAGTGGATAAGACACATGCCTTTGGTGTGAGAGACCCGGGTTTAAATCCACTGTGAGACGCCAATGTGTCCCTGAGCAAGACACTTAGCCCCTAGTTGCTCCAGAGGCGTGCGACCTCTGACATGTACAGCAATTGTAAGTCGCTTTGGATAAAAGCGTCAGCTAAATGAATAAAATGTAAAAATGTAAATGTAACAACAGATTTCCTTCAGGCGGGATGAACGTTAGCATTTCCTCCTCACCTGCGCAGCACTTTTCTACAGCTGCATCAGCACTTTAGCTTCTTGAAGGAGCATCAGTTTGTCATCTGCATACAGATTAGAGCTCGACCGTTACAGCAGACAAGCGTTCAGAGAGACACTGACCTTGAGCTTGCGATATTTCTGACGGGCCAGATGTCCCATGCAGGAGGCCTGTAGATAGACCAACCAGCCGGTCACCTGCTGGTCCCTCTGCTGCTCCAGGTAGCGCAGCACACCTCGCTTCATGAACACCTGAGACACAGCAGGAAGAAGATCCATGAGGCGCATCAGCTGGATTCATGTTCGGCTGTTTGATTAGGAGCAGTTCATATGTTCTCACCCTGCTGGCGCCCAGCACGATGCTCCTTTTATCCAGATCCAACTCAGCCAGTAACTCCTCCACCGCCTGAGACACACAGAGAGGAAAACAACACATTAATTTAGAGCTGAGGATCAGAGACACGGTATTTGTAAGACAGAGCGATGTGACATCTGACCTTTCTTTCATCGTGGCTAACAAACATTGAAGCGTAACGTTTCATAATTGGAGGAGACAACGCCTGGAAGTGACACCTGAAGTCACTGAAAGTCATGTGCTCTGGAAAACCTGAGAGAGACAAAGACATTATGTTATTTATTTCCTAAATGCGAGTTCACGTGGCGAATGGCTCGAAAAAGAATTAATTTATGGATAAAGTGTGTGGATTAAAACACGTTCAGTGAGATGAAACGTTACTGATCCCTGCAGAAGATCTAATGTTTAAACAAATTAGGAGAAAATTTACATACAGACAGCAAAAACAAGCAGGCAGATATTAATGGAGCAATTTTATAGGGAATGAAACACATACATCTTTGGCTTGTTAAAACTATTTCACACTAGCCTAGAAGGATTTCCCCTCAAATTAAGTTCGATTTTAGAAACAATACAGAAGGAAATAAATCATAATTTTGTGAATATTCTAATTTATTCGATATTTGTGGTAAAAATGTTTATATAACAACAAATTGTCTTTACAGTCCACTATCTTTGAGGTATTGGACCACACAGAAGTCTTGCTCATGGACACTGAAATCTTGCGAAAGGCCAGTTGTTGCAGGCAGACGCCTGTGGAAACGAGAGAAGAGTTTATTGTGTACGTAGAGGAGCTGCTAGCAAGACTTTCTTTCCTAACATAGGGTGACCAGACGTCCCCGTTTTCCGGGGACAGACCCCGGTTTTGATGGCCTGTCACCTTCTGGAGCTGTCCCCGGAAATGTCCCCATTTTTAACTGTGTGTTAATAATACTACATAGACTGTATAAGGTGTTAACAGACCTGAAATCAGATTTTACATGGCCAGAAAGACTGGACAGCAGAGCAGACAGGGGTCGTGACGAAAACTGATCGTCCACTGAAAAGCGACTACCGTCCGCGGGAGAGCGCGCTCAGCATGTTAAAGCTGTATCGTCCAGTCTCTTTACAGCTACAGCTGCTTTTATCTGGATCAAACAGACATAATGTGGAAGTAAACATCACTTTATGTCCGTGGTAACAGCAAAGGTTTGTCTTTGTGATACTTTAACATTTCTTTTAACTGAATAATCACAATTGTGGCCAAATCAGTGTTTGCAGTTTAAAGCGTAACCAGGCCGGACATTTACATGATTATAGGCAATAACTGAAGCCTGTTGTTGCCAATGGATTATGTGTTTGGTAGGCCTACGTCTAATATCCATTTGGAAAACAGAATGAAACCTAACATGACTTCCTGCTGAGTTATATGTAAAATAAAGACATGATCTCTTTTGCAATTATCCTTATGACTCTACATTATTTAACTTGCTGTGTACCAACCAATCCAGTCTGTTTTACCTGTTGAAATACCTTTAAATGGCCAAAACAACCTATTTAATGCAGTATTCCACTTGCCAGAAAGTGATTGCAGCCTCTACTTCTTGATTGAAAGGTTATTTCTGCCCTGAAATTACTTGATTATAATTATGAGGGTTATTTGACAGCTTATAACTCACCTAGTACTTTTTACCTCTTAAAATACCTTTAAGCCTCTACTTATTGTCTGAAAGGTAGTTTCTGCCTCAAAATGACTTGATTTCATTCAGAAGATTTGACAGATTAACTTTTTAATTTCATATATAATACATAATATATTTTTTAATGACATACTGACCACCAAACCAAAAATGTCCCCGGTTTTCATTTCAGAAATCTGGTTACCTTCTCCTTACATTACTCTAACACAACAAACTCCTCTCTCCAACTCGAACTCTCTGGCATTTCCTGCAACAACTGGCTGCAGCTGAAAAGTTGTTCAAGCATATCACTGTAACAATGGAAATTTAAAGTCTGAGTATATCTAAGATAGTTGCATGGAAGCGTTAATGTGGCTTAAAGAAGGAGTTATCCGCATGAGAAAGCCTTTGTACACAGAAACCTATTTTTCCTGAGAAACGGGACCAAATATTTGCAAGAAATCAGGTCTCAAATCTGAGTATTCAAAACTAGTTCACACACAATACACTGTGCAGTGAATACAAGTTTCCATCATCACATTGAGGACTGAGGAACATTAAAGCAAGATTATGTGACTTTTGAAAGATGCAATAACACAATCTTTCTCCTACAAATGAAAAGTTAAATTCATAAGAATTGCAGTTCAGTCAATTCGGGGGATTTGCTGCTACACACTTCGTCTGGTATGACGAGTAGCTAATGGTGGCTAATGTTAGCAAACACTGATTATAATGACTCTTCTCTACTGGTGCTGCTGTTGCACCACTATTTAATGCCTTAATTGTCATATACTCATCAGAACGCTGTTGCTAATGATCTTTTTGTGTTCCTAATCACAGCCCTCGATTAGTTTCTGCAATGAAAACTTGCGTCTCTTCCTGTGTGAAGTATTAAAGTAGAATTTTGTAGGCCTTCTGTGAGAACAGCCTGCTGACAACATTTTGTATAACTTCTGAACATTAAACTCCTG
>NC_060162.1:2168608-2179977 GCF_021292245.1 Micropterus dolomieu
CTGTGTACCAACCAATCCAGTCTGTTTTACCTGTTGAAATACCTTTAAATGGCCAAAACAACCTATTTAATGCAGTATTCCACTTGCCAGAAAGTGATTGCAGCCTCTACTTCTTGATTGAAAGGTTATTTCTGCCCTGAAATTACTTGATTATAATTATGAGGGTTATTTGACAGCTTATAACTCACCTAGTACTTTTTACCTCTTAAAATACCTTTAAGCCTCTACTTATTGTCTGAAAGGTAGTTTCTGCCTCAAAATGACTTGATTTCATTCAGAAGATTTGACAGATTAACTTTTTAATTTCATATATAATACATAATATATTTTTTAATGACATACTGACCACCAAACCAAAAATGTCCCCGGTTTTCATTTCAGAAATCTGGTTACCTTCTCCTTACATTACTCTAACACAACAAACTCCTCTCTCCAACTCGAACTCTCTGGCATTTCCTGCAACAACTGGCTGCAGCTGAAAAGTTGTTCAAGCATATCACTGTAACAATGGAAATTTAAAGTCTGAGTATATCTAAGATAGTTGCATGGAAGCGTTAATGTGGCTTAAAGAAGGAGTTATCCGCATGAGAAAGCCTTTGTACACAGAAACCTATTTTTCCTGAGAAACGGGACCAAATATTTGCAAGAAATCAGGTCTCAAATCTGAGTATTCAAAACTAGTTCACACACAATACACTGTGCAGTGAATACAAGTTTCCATCATCACATTGAGGACTGAGGAACATTAAAGCAAGATTATGTGACTTTTGAAAGATGCAATAACACAATCTTTCTCCTACAAATGAAAAGTTAAATTCATAAGAATTGCAGTTCAGTCAATTCGGGGGATTTGCTGCTACACACTTCGTCTGGTATGACGAGTAGCTAATGGTGGCTAATGTTAGCAAACACTGATTATAATGACTCTTCTCTACTGGTGCTGCTGTTGCACCACTATTTAATGCCTTAATTGTCATATACTCATCAGAACGCTGTTGCTAATGATCTTTTTGTGTTCCTAATCACAGCCCTCGATTAGTTTCTGCAATGAAAACTTGCGTCTCTTCCTGTGTGAAGTATTAAAGTAGAATTTTGTAGGCCTTCTGTGAGAACAGCCTGCTGACAACATTTTGTATAACTTCTGAACATTAAACTCCTGGGTTCAGTCCAGGACTCAAAAAGGGATCTCGATAGCTTCATAAATCAACACTTGCAGATCCATAGTACATAAATATAATTTATTTATTTATAAATGTATAACTAATGATGACAATTTAACGATGAGATGTTTGTAATTTGTTTCTAAATCCAGAACTGCTCCCAGATCAGCACTACTGCTATTTAATAACTTTAATCCTATAATCTATTAAATTCAGTGTGCTGTGGATCCTGTTTACTCAGCAGCGCTGTGCCAGTCCAGATAAAAATAGGCAGTTTTTTAAAGTAAAGTGGAGCGTGGACCTGAGTGGATAAATCTGTGTGGGCTGCATGTTCTTTGATCCTTAGTTAGGGGGGTTTAAAGCGTCAATGTGAATGTGCTGACCTGTGCGGTGGAGCTGCAGGGCCGACAGGATCTGCGTGGAGTGCAGCTGGACTCTGAGAGCCGGGACGTCAAGACTTCCACTGTCTGTCTTTGCACTCACACACTGCAGGAACACCGGCCTGGCTCGACGAATGAGGTTCACTAGAGCATCCTGCAAGGTGGGAACGGCAGCAAAGAGCCTGAATCTAGCATCACGTTAAATATTCTTAGGAGGTAATACAAATACTGGTTTACTTACTGCCTGTAGTTTTACTGCAATACATTGGGAGAGTCTGCGTATGGCTGCCATCCCTCCGCTGAATGTTTTCCTGATGGTGCCGTTCCTCTGCAGAGAGCGCTGGCTGCCGCCCTCCAGACCCCCAAGACCTCGGCACAGAGGGGGCAGAGAGATTCTGGGGGTAAACATGGCCTTCACCACCCCTCTGAGGAAGACAAGAGAGAAGCCGTAACAGTTTTTTCAAAAATAGTCAACACACAAAATGATGACACAGTACTCCGATTACAAAAACTGCACTCACTATAATAAGCACAGAATACTGTAAATAAATAACAAAATGCCCTTGACATTATTTTTTCTACAGGGCATTACTTATCAATATTATTTGTAAATGCGTGTGGACAGTTATTCTAAACAAAATTATGACTGCAACACTTTAGTTTTTGCCCCCATTCATCATGAGCTGAACTCAAAGATCGAAGACTTTCTCTACGTACACAAATGGCCTATTTCTCTCAAATATTGTTCACAAATCTGTCAAAATCTGTGTCAGTGAGCACTTCTCCTTTGCCGAGATAATCCATCCACCTCACAGGTGTGGCATATCAAGATGCTGATCAGACAGCATGGGGATTGCACAGGTGTGCCTTAGGCTGGCCACAATAAAAGGCCTTAGGCTGGCCACAATAAAAGGCCTTAGGCTGGCCACAATACAAGGCCACTCCAAAATGTGTAGTTCAGTGTATTACATTTTATCTGTGTGTACTGTGATGTGTAAATGTGTACTATGGTTTGCAAATCTGTGCTGTGGTTTGTAAATCTGTGCTGTGGTTTGTAAGACAGCAGACCACGATTCACCCGGCCCAAACAACCGGACAGGCAACGTGGCATGTGCGGTGATCGCTCGGAGGAGAGGAAAGAGAGCCAAGCTTGAACTTAATTCTGCTCCTAAAGAGCCGGTCTGGACAAAATGGGACTCATATTGACCAAGCAACGGAATTCAGAGACTGTTGTGCCCACATCGTTACAGAGACCTGCCACATCAAGATCGGCAGGTGGTCCATGTTCCGAGCTGCCAGTGCAAGACTCTGGCTTGATGAAATGAGGAGTTTTACATCGATGATGCTTGGTGCACAAACGCAGTCAAGATGGACTCTGTATCCCAAATGTCATAATGTTTATTGTGAAGATGAAACCTTCATACTATCATCTGGTTGCTACTGTTTACATTCACCCCATGCAAATTCAGAAAATGCACTGTGGAATGCTCGGGTTGTAAGTTATGCGTGTCTGTATGTAGGCCTATGTATATAAATAACTGTATTGTTTAATTTTATTTTATATGTTACTATATTTTAATCTAGGCCTACACTTAATTATATGTTGTGTGTGTAGCATGAAGGAACTACAAATTTTGTTTCGTTATGCAGCCTTGTGCTCTATAATAACAAATAAACACTTGTAGAAGTGTTTACTGTGGTTTGTAAATGTGTTACTATATCTGTATTACTATTCACCAGGCCATCTATAAGAAGTTTACTCAGACATTACATCCATCCGAGGTCTTTAAACACACTTACATTGTGGAGTTCTGGAGCACAGAGATGGCGTTCAGAGTAGACGGGTTGTTCTGGATCCGACCAAACCATCCGGTGAGGTCGTAGCGGACAGGGTCACAGCCCATCAGGTGGTTCACCTCACAATGCAGCGGCTGCTCGCACTGACGCACTGCAGGGACATACATATTCAACAAAATCCAACACTGAATTAACTTACTGTACGTTGTAAAGGGCTCACATACTCTCCACACACACTGGGAGGGACTCTGAGGTTGTGTTTGTGTGTATAGCTCAGGGTTTTTACCAGCGTTGCTGTAATATTGGCAGACTCTCTCCAGGACGCTGTTCTCACTGGAGGCTGGTGTCAACATCTCTTCATCCAGAACCCATAACAGACCTCTGGGGTCTCCATCTGCCGCTCGGACCTTAAGCACACATTCACACACACACACACACACACACACACACACACACACATAAGTAATAGTAGTAGTATTAAAGTAAAAGTAAAAAAAAAATTAAATAATAATTAAATGTGAACTGTGATTGTAAATGCATCTATGTATCTGTAAATGTGTTCAGTCATTTGTAAATATGTAAATGTGTACATGAATCTGTAAATGTTTACTTTCAAATATGAGGTTTGTCTGTTTTGTATATGTAAATGTATAATGTGATGTGTAAATATGTAAATGTGTACTGACTGTGATTTGTAAATATGTAAATGTATAATGCGATGTGTAAATATGTAAATGTGTACTGACTGTGATTTGTAAATATGTAAATGTATAATGCGATGTGTAAATATGTAAATGTGTACTGACTGTGATTTGTAAATATGTAAATGTATAATGTGATTTGTAAATATGTAAATGTGAACTCTTGTTTTGTGATTTGTAAATATGTAAATGTGTACTGACTGTGATTTGTAAATATGTAAATGTATAATGTGATGTGTAAATATGTAAATGTGTACTGTGATTTGTAAATATGTAAATGTGAACTCTTGTTTTGTGATTTGTAAATATGCACACACAACACATATTTTACGCAGGAAAAATCCCCACCCCTAGGTTAGGGAAGACTGTATGTAGCCCGAGAGGCAAATACCCAGGGCAACAAAAGTCCCCTGCTTCACCACTCACTGCTGCTGGTTAAGCTTATTGCTCCGACTGCACGATAACCATAGAAGATAACGCATAAGGTGAGTATATCAACATTTTTATAAACTCATCTCTTCTCTTATCTGGCAGACAGTCAGTATTAAACCATTAAGTGAGATTTTATTTTGAAAAGTAAGGTGGTACATGTGGAAACTACATCTTTGCCTGGCATCATCTTTTCTTGCAGGCTTGGACAAACACGTAAAACCTTTTATTTTTTGGGATAATTAAAGGGGCGCTCCGTGAAGCTCTGAGTGATGCTCCTGATGAAGAATACACTTACCTTCATGTATTAAATGGCGGAGTTAGGATGGTGTGGCTGAACGTAATCCTCATTCCTAGGTGTTTGTGTCCTGTGTGCTTTACAGTAGGTGTGGTTAGTATGAGTTGTGTACCTGTGGAGGCGGCTGGTCAATAGCAGACACCACCTCAGCCGGGCTGTTCTCGGGACACTCCACCTCCACGGGTATCTTCTCCTGTAACACACAACACATTAGTCAACACACCATGCCATTAATTCATCTAAACAGTGTAGATGCACATAGTTGTTGCCTTGGTAAAATCTAAAGATTTAACACTTTAACGTCAGAGAAGGTTCATCTTTTTAATTACACTCAAACTATCTTCATATCAGAAAATAAATTGAAAATGGGGAATGTTTCTTCATCCGTAACTGTAGTATTAGGAAATTTACAGTAACAATTCCTTGTAGGGACCCAAAGGAGACATGTTTTCCACAAGTTTCTGGGGCACATCAGGTTTGATTGATTGATTGATGGAATTTAATATTTGATGATTAAAAATAAACAATCATTCGGCACTGCAGTAATTACAATCATCAAGAATTAAATCACAAAACGGCCTAATGATTTATGTGCATTGTGGTCCACACAAAACAACATACATAGACAACACAGACCTACGTGTTTCTGATTCTCTTTAAAATATAAATTACTTTTCAAGGTCTGTTCTCTGAAGTGATCAGTTACAGACTTGAAGAAAGATTATTGTACAGCAGCAGAATAAAGAAATTAACCCATCAAACTGTTAAAACAAAAGTGTGAACAGTTTGATCCTATCTAGTTTTGTCTCTTGAGAGGCTCGGTGATTCTTACACCATCAAGAAAAGAAAAAGCTTTTTGAGTGTGACAGTTTGTCACAGGGGCAGTAGCTTAAACTACTACATTAAAGCACCTGTTTCTGTCCCTTGCATCATTCCAGGCACCTTAACCAGCGTGCTGCCTTAACTGACTTAAAATTGGTATACATTTGTACCTAAAACTATAAGAAATTAGTTTAATGGTGGATCAATAGGTACAAAATCTTGTCTCAATGACACATGCTAACATTTGTTAATTAGCATAAAACACAAAGTACAGCTGAGGCTGATGGGAATTAATCTGAAGATGATGAAACTGCTTTGAGAGCGGGAGGTAAAGTCAGGGTATCACTAAGAGTTTATTCTTTCTGAATGTCTGTCTTATCAGATTTCACAGCAACCCATCCAATGGTTGTTGAGATATTTCAGTCTGGACCAAATTGGACAGATCATCAGGCCGAGAGTCGTGCTGCTAGTGAGGGTGTTAAAAATCAGACTACAAACTACTGTGAAACCATCTTATCAAGTTCACTTTGAATATTCTGTCTGGTGTGATGAGGAAAATTATTCCACTGTTCAGCAGCAGAACAAAGACGAGTTTAAAACTCTTGTTTTAATGATTATATCTTTAAAAACCCTTGTTTTAATGATTATATCTTTAAAAACCCTTGTTTTAATGATTATATCTTTAAAAACCCTTGTTTTAATGATTATATCTTTAAAAACCCTTGTTTTAAGAGTACGATGCTATCTGGTTTGTGCTAAGCACCAGAAACTTGGGGTGAAAAAAGTTTCCTCAGGGGCTGAGTCGTCCTTTTACTGTCAGAAAAGAAAAAGTTTTTGTACTTTTAGAGTACAAACTGTCTCTGGGGCAGCAGCCTACATTACAGTACACCAAACCATTACCTTTTTTTTCACTTGTGTTTCACTCAGTGTGAAACCTGTATTGATTCATATTAGCCACGTTGAATTGGTGTACGTTTTTACTTTAAACTGAAACGAATGGTGATCTGATTTATCATGTACCTGTTGTAATCAGTGTTATGGGTAATGCGTTACAAGAGTAATGCAGTTACAGTAATGTATTGCTTTTTGCTGTAACGCAGTAATATAATTTCAGTAATATTACACCCACAACACATTTTAAACCCAAAGGCGTTTTGCTTTTTTTAATAAATTCACCAACACTGCGAAAATTTTGGCACCAGAAAAAAAAGTAAAAGAGAAACTTTCCTGTTGCTGGGACTCGATGACTGACATTGTAGGCAGGGTGCAAAATACGGGGAGCTCGGCTCCTCTTAATGAGACGGTAGCCCCCCTGAAAACATGATCTGTGAATTTTTGGGGGATCTCTAAAATATTGGCTATATGCTATTTTTGTCATACATTCCTATTTTTCATATCTTTATCATCATGCGTAAATACATTTCTATATGTGCTTTCTTTAAGGATTTCCTCATATTTAAGGATTTCCTCATATTTAGAGAAGCTGCTGTCGGTGCATCCTGACCGATCCTGTCAGAGTGTTGGAAGATTTAAATAATAATGAAGATATGATGCTGTACCTGTGTAGCGTCTTTCTTAACGAGGAGACAGTTCATCCTATTTCACCCATCCACAGCCCACTGGCTATTAATCAGCCCCACCCGATCCGCGGATATAACTGAGATCTGCACTTCACTAGAACCTACCTACACAGGAACATCTTACTATCTGAATGATGCATCCATTAAATAGCAGTGAAAGTTACTGAAAAGTAGTGTAAAGCATTACAATTCAGAGACAGCAATATTGTAATATAACTAATTACTCTCAAATGACAGTAACTAGTAATCTATAAT
The DNA here is from genome assembly GCF_021292245.1 of Micropterus dolomieu. Lineage (NCBI taxonomy): Eukaryota > Metazoa > Chordata > Actinopteri > Centrarchiformes > Centrarchidae > Micropterus > Micropterus dolomieu. The sequence continues at coordinate 2,176,031 of NC_060162.1, forward strand.
GCACTGGTAATAATACACCTGCAGAGCTGACAAACATGAAGCAACAAGACAAAACAAAACAAATATTTTACCCATGAATCAGTTCGACTCCATGTTACCTGTGTGTATCTCTCCAGTGTGTGCGTAAAGGTGTGTGTGTGGTAGTGCTCCAGCAGCCTCTCCTGCAGGTAGTTGTGACAGAGCTCGGACCAGCCGGCTGCTCGCTCCTCTGCAGAGTGTCTGGGGTTCCTCAGGCCCGGCGTGTCCACCACCATCATGGAGGCCAACGTCAGCTGCTGACCGCTCAGAGACCTGCACACAAAACACACACAGCACACATGCCAGAGGTTATACAGGAATGTTTATTTGAGGTGAGTATAGACTATAGAGGGGACGCACTGACCTTACTTTCTCACAGACTGTATATAAGTAATCCACCAGCAACTCAGAGGTAAATAATGTACTTTTAACTCCACCCTACATTTATCCGACAGTTTCAGTTACTAGTTACTTTACAAATTCAGATGTCTGCACAGAAAATATTTAAACAACTACAGCTGGAATGATTAGTCCATTAGTCCACTGACAGAAAATAATTGGCAACTATTTTGTCATTTTAATGTAAAAACATTTGACGGTTTCAGCTCCTCACATGCGAATATTGACTGCTTTCCCTCTGAATGACTTGAATAAATGTAATGTTTGTTAATAATGTTGAGGTTTGGACTGTTGGTTGGAGACAACAAGCATTGTGAAGGTGTCACTTTGGGCTCTGGGTAACTGTGACGGTAGAATCTTTACAAACCAATCAATCGATTAATGGAGAAAATAATCATCTGATTAATCCAGAATGAAAATAATCCTTAGCTGCAGTCCGATACTAAACAATTTAACGACTACAGCAGCAACATCCTGATGATGAGGAATAATAATCTGATGAGAAAATATATAATAGTACAACAGGCAGAGGGGACATTTTACTGCACAGAGTACTTTTACGTTAAATACTTCAAGTATATTTCCTGATTATACATACATACTTTTACTTAGGAAGGCTTTTCAGTGCAGTACTTTTATTTAGGTGAAGGATCTGAATAATTCCTCCACCTCTGCTGACTGGCTAAAGAAAACAACAGGTGGCTGCTGTGAGTCGGTACAGTCGGATACTGGAAGGACAACAAATGAATGTTTTCAAGAAGTCCATCAAAATCACCTCAGATCCGCACCAGAGTGTGAGTAGTCTGTGTGGACGGGAAAGTGTGGACTAAAATTGAGGTTGCTTACCATATACGTAGCATGAGACCAAGAAAATAACATTTCACTAAACACAGCCTCAAGGCACGAAAACATCAGGCATGTACGACCATGTAAATATGTTTGCTCAGTACTTTCAGCTGCAGGATCGAGATAAAGGAATAGTCTGACATTTTGGGAAACACAGTTTCGCTGAGAGTTTGAATCCAGCAGCTGGTTAGCTTATCTTAGCATTAAGAGTGAAAACGGGGGAACAACTAGCCTGGTAAAAAACACAAAATATACACCTTTCAGGACCTCTAAAGCTCACACGTTGTGTCAAGGTTATTTAATTTCTATTTTCTTTAATGTCAAACGATTCCTTTAAACTACACTTTCAGGTAACTACAGACCTTTACAGGCTGAGAGTCTGTCCCTACAAGCCCGGGTACATTTTGGTCTTCTATCACGAAAATGGTCTCTACAGTAAAAAAAATATGAAAACGGCACGTTTTAGCTCTGTGATCAATCATTTTAAATATTCTGCTGAATGGAAATAGTATCAGTGAACAAAGAGACAAAGCCATTGCTGTTTTTTACGCTGATATTTATACACTTCTTTATATGCCAACTTTCTTTCTTTATATTCTTTTTGCCTTTTGTGCTATGTGTGCAACTGTGACACAGAATTTCCCCTCGAGGTACAATAAAGTATTTCTGATTTCAGATTTCTGAAAGCCATGTGTCTCACTGTTTTCTAGGTGTTGACAGTTTTGTATTTTGCAGACTGGACGTCTTTTGTGTGGACAGAGTCTGATCTGCAGCCATACCTGTTGATAAGTGAGACTATGGCAGAGAAGAGTTCCTCATAGAGTCCAGCAGCCATTCCTTCAACACACTGAGCAGCTGTCAACCTGGGACCTGCAGAGACCAGAACCACAGGAATGAATGACGACGTGGTTTAAGATGGTTTTCTCGATCTGTGTTCCTTTTAGTGAATATTCAGGCGTGGGATGTAGGGTTGTTGTTGGATTAGTCAATCTGTCAGTCCAACACGCAGATGAATCCTAATGACTTTGTGATCCTCTGGCTTTTTATCTACAGTGCTATCATGATAGCATGTTAGCATTCAGTTGGTTTCAGTACCAATTCTACTGCTAAAAACCTACACGGTGCGACCCAGACTCCTCTCCTGTGCTGTAGTTTTATAAGATGTTTTTAATGTTTCTTTAAAACCACACGTTTTTTTTTACTATGTAGGATTTTATAGTCTGTGGCACTGCAAACAAATTTCCCCACAGAGACATTAAAAGTATCTTATTAAATCTTACTGGGTGGGTATTTTTATGATTAACTCACTTTAGGCCAGTTAATTAAATGAATAAATTCTTAAATATTATTTGTTATTCTAAATGTTATTACTGGAACATTGAGATGGCTTAAAAACAGCAAGCAGACCTTTATGTTGGAAAATAAAATAGCTCCACATTGTAAAATAGAAAGATCAGAGATTTTCTTTCTTGTGTCTGAAGGACTTTAACTCATGACCTCAGTATTTCTAGGATCTGGCCACAGCCCTATTTGAGCCCCACACATGGTGACCATCCAAGAATATGTATACAAAAAAGTCTCACCCTCATCTGACTCAGTATTTCTCTCTCTGCTACCTCCGGTGGCTTTCTGCAGCAGCTGTCGGAGGTGATGTTTGAAGACAGCAGTGTGCAGATCCTCTCCCTCACAGCCGAGTACACTGCTGGCCACCTGAGCACTGTCGAAGTTCACAAACTGCCTCCTACCCACTGACACACAGAGATGACACGATTACAACAAAGTTTATTTAGAGACAGAGATGGAAGAAGTATTCTGATCTTTTTTTTTTCTTCAGCCTGCTCCTTATTTCTCTCATAAATACAGAAACGGGAGGGGGGAGGTCACTAAACTAGAAATAAAATATGTAAAAAGTATTGGTATTGGTAATACCAGCCTGGGTATTACTTGGTATTGGATCAGATAGGAATTAAGTGGTATTGCACATCACTAGTTTGTGACCGTGAGGTTCTGGTTCAATCCCCGAACCAGCAGGATAAAATCTGGGTGTGGAAAGTAAACCAAGCAGTGCTTGCCCTCCCTCATTTACGACCACTGAGATGCCCTTGAGCAAGGCCCATAATCCCATGTATGTATGTTGTATTTATGTACAGTGAGGGAAAAAACTATTTGATCCCCTGCTGATTTTGTACGTTGGCTCACTGACAAAGAAATGATCAGTCTATAATTTTAATGGCAGGTTTATTTGAACAGTGAGAGACAGAATAACAACAAAACAATTCTGTAAAAAATGTTATAAATTGATTTGCATTTTAGTGAGTGAAATAAGTATTTGACCTCCTCTCAGTCAGAAAGTTTTCTGCCTCCCAGGTGTCTTTTATACAGGTAACGAGCTGAGATTAGGAGCTCACTCTTAAAGGGAGTGCTCCTAATCATGTTTGTTACCTCTATAAAAGACACCTGTCCACAGAAGCAATCAATCAGATTCCAAACTCTCCACCATGGCCAAGACCCAAGAGCTGTCCAAGGATGTCAGGGACAAGATTGTCGACCTACGCAAGGCTGGAATGGGCAACAAGACCATCGCCAAGCAGCTTGGTGAGAAGGTGATGAACAGTTGGAAGAAACAAAAGAACTGTCAATCTCCCTCGGTCTGGGGCTCCATGCAAGATCTCACCTCGTGGAGT